>NC_055684.1:28815103-29115103 GCF_017639745.1 Melanotaenia boesemani | reverse complement strand
GATCAGAGAGAGAGAGAGAGAGAGAGAGAGGGAGAGGGACGGCTGTAGATATCGATGGCATTAACAATGGAGCGTTAGGATCCAGAGAGGTGATAGTCCGCCAGACAGCGGCTTGGGGTGCAGATATTTGAGGAGGAGGGGGGGCTCCTCCTTGGTGAGCACTGGGGGAGGAGGAGGTGGAGGAGGAGGATGGGCCTCGAACACAGACTTGCAATGGCACTGCAAAAATTGGATTAAAGCAGTATGGTAACGTTTCTGATTTCATTTATTGCTGTGCTGCTTGTGTGTCGTCTTCATGCGTTCCATCAGCTGTGTCTCATGTCAAAGTGTGTCTCCGTCCGAGTGAAGAAGGCTCAGGCATACCCTGTCCTCTTGTTTTCATGCAACAGACATCTGCCATCTCCATCCTCATCACAGCCCTGCTTCTCCTCCAACCATCAGGAGCCTTGATTCATCTTCAACATCCCCCCATGTGCTTTAATAAGGACACCTTTAGAGATCATTGCAGCCTCTGCTATTTGTTTTACTCTGTTGTTTTTGTTGGCTGTTTTTCACCCATATATGCTGGACACAGCACTCCCCCCTCCCCATCTCACACTATGAGCAATTGCTTAGCTACTGCATAAACATTTCACTTTCTCTGACAAGATCAAGAAATGACTAACAACTAAAACGTGTAGTCATCTGTTTTTGTTTTGTCATCCTGTTACATGATTGTAACCTGCTTTTTAAAAGGAAAAGAAAAAGCCTGCTTTGCTTCTCTCTGGCCGATGAGTAATAGCACAGTGAGCTTTGCTCATGTCACTCTGTCACGCAAAGAAAATGCATATAAATCCTTGCAGTAGAGAAATTAGAGCATTGCCAGGAGATGTTTTGGTGTCATATGTCTGCCCCAGCTCATGTTTGCAGCGTCTGATTACAGTGTTTTGACGTCAGGCGGAGGGTCATTAACAATCCCCCCCATCTGTCAAGCTGCACATAGCTTGCAGATACGACACTGACCAGGGAATCCCCCTGTGGATCAATGATTTGCCAGCACAGGTCTCAATTCTTTAATAGGATTACATCCTCATCTGTTTGGAAAAGACAAACCACGTTTAGGTTCATGCTAGAATGATCCAGAACACTATATAAATGCTAAAGAATCTGTCATCATAGTTATCACATGCAGCATGTTCTCATGATTTTTAAATGTACAATTAGCTATTTATCGTTGAATGATCTAAGCACACATATTTAAATAAAAGATGTTTTGAAGTGGCTTGTTTGTATGCTCAGGTTCAGAGGCTGTGCAGGGAAGGAAGCGGTGTAATTATGTATCATCTAATTGATGCAGGATGGCCACTGTGTGCTCTCTGATCTCTCCACCAAATCAATTATAGCCTTATGCATCAGCAGGGGAAATAAATAGATCTGAAGTACTTTCATTTCATAGGGTTTACTGGACTACTCAGTGATGAACTCGATGAACATTTAAATTTCTTTTCAAAGATGAATATAACCTCTGACAAAGCTGTTTTCATTGAGGTCAAGTGTGTGCAGATCATATGTTCATTTCAAAATGCAATTCATTGATAAAACTGTTCATTTTAAGCCAGAATAAAGGTTTATGAACTCTTTATCACTAAAGCACTTCAGTTTTTATATACTTAGATAATTTTTGTATCAATAAACTTCAAATTGTACTCATTTCTATCCCTTGTACCAGGTAATTTAGTTATTTTCGAGACATCTTGAGGAAAATATTGAAGAATGATATCATCCGAATTTAATGCTACACAGTGTCTGGGCTCCCCTGGTCTAAATTTCTGTTGCTGTGAATAGAAAAGGGAGTAAAAGATGACCTGATTTCAGATGGCATAAAGTCAGAGATGACTTTTTTTTATTTTAGGCAGCTACCAAACTTTCAGATCCAGATTCAGCATTTTCACTCACCTTTTCTACATAAAACCCTCCTCTATGTTCATTGTGATCAAAGATTCTCAGGTCACGTTGCATGCACTGCTCACTGGAGTCTGACCAATGACAAAACATTCAGCTTGTGACAGTTGATGTAGTTCATTGTGGATTTTAAAGTTTGTTGGAAGCCCTTATGTAATGTCTGCTTCCATAATTTCCTGATATTTAGTTGAATTGATTACCGCCTCAAACATTAAAATAATCTCCATGCTACTGACTGTAACGCAAACCCAAATAATGATTATCTCACCACTGTGTTTATCAGTTAGAGAGGAATTTTCAGTTTTGTTCATTCCTTCTAAAGCTTTTATTTAACCTCATCAGACCACAGGATTTGCTTTCAAAATGCATCAGACTTGTTTAGTTTTTCTTTGTAAACCTTTGATGCTGAGCTGTGTGGTAAAAATTTTGTTTTAATGACTTACATCAATGTGATATTTGTTGGTGTAGTATTATGGTTAAGCAGTCATCTGAATCTTTCTAGCGGTCCTCTGAAGTCAAACTAGGGTTTTAACTTGCATTTCCAATTGTGCGAGCCGTTCTTTATGACTGTTTTCTTGGTTTTGCAGACCACAACTTGACCTCCGTCATTCTTATTAACTGTCATTCCTTAGTTACATTATAAAGTGAGGAAAGGACCATCAGAAAAGGCTCCTCTTGCATTGTGGATATTGATTAGCAGCTGCTTAGAGGAGTCCAGGTGTCAGATTATCTCATCGGCTTTAAAATGTGCTTCTGTGGGTCTTTTATGACAATGACTGAGAACAATGCATAACCCTAACAAAATCATTAAAGGAGACTTCAAGTTGTCAGATTGCTCAGATATGTCACAATACTTTTCTTTGCTTCTGTTGCTTCAAATGCTAAAAGAATGTTTTTGACTTTAATGTAATGCTTTTGTTAGGGCTTTAATTTTGACCATGGGTGCCCAAACTTTTGCATGGTTATACTATGATTTCTGGGGGAAAATTTAAGAGGAATCTGTATTTTTTGTTTTGGCATTATCAGATCGATATTAATCGTTCAAAGCTCATCTAAACTTTCCTCATCTTTCCTTTCCTTTTGTACCTACTTTGAAATAGAAAAATACATCTTGGATAACACCATAACTTCATCATGGTGCCCCATTTTGGTATTTTCACAACCTGCCCCTGCCCTCTTCTCCCCTCAGCTGGATAAGAGCGAGGTGGCAACTCTAGGCCTTCCCTCCACCACCAGCCATGGTGGCTCTGACAGCAACATCAGTGTGGATGGCGCGGTGGCAGCGTCATCCGGGGTCATGGCCGGGGGAGCAGAGGGTTCAGGGGCCAGTGAGCCACAGCGGACGCGTGCCGCTCTTGAGCATCTGCAGCAGAAGATCCTAAAGGTGACAGAGCAGATTCGTGTAGAGCAGGAGGCCCGTGATGACAATGTGGCAGAGTATCTGAAGCTGGCTCACAACGCAGATAAACAGCAGGCGTCGAGAATCAAGCAGGTGTTTGAGAAAAAGAACCAGAAATCAGCACAGACTATTGCACACTTGCACAAGAAACTAGAGCACTATCACAAGAAGTTAAAAGAGATTGAGCAGGTAAGTGAGAGAACATGTCCTCTTTCTATCGTGACTGTTTTTAATTATCTCATGAGTGGCTCGAGTTCTATATTTGTGAGCACAGCTGTGTCCAAATATAGACTGATGACTTTCCAAACACCTATTTATACCAATGCATCATCCTGTGTCTCACCTAACTCTCTACAGAGCCTGCTTTCCTTATCTGTCTTCCTACAGTTTTGTCCCTTTAACCTAATCACCTCTCTCCTACCTTTGAGATCCTCTGCTTCTCTGCTTCCTCATTTCTCTTCCCTCTCTTCAGAATGGACCAGCCCGGCAGCCCAAAGATGTCCTGCGGGACATGCAGCAAGGATTAAAAGACGTGGGAGCTAATGTTCGTGCTGGGATAAGTGGTTTTGGAGGTGGAGTAGTTGAAGGGGTCAAAGGTGGAGTATCAGCCCTCACCCACACGGCCGTGGTCTCCAAGCCAAGAGAGTTTGCCAGTCTCATCAGAAACAAGTTTGGTAGTGCTGATAACATTGCTCACCTAAAGGATACACTCGAGGACGGAGTTGGGGGCCATTCTGAAGACACACCCACACCTAGGGCCCTGAGTGGAAGTGCCACTTTGGTTTCCAGTCCAAAGTACGGCAGTGACGACGAGTGCTCCAGTGCAACATCCGGCTCCGGAGCAGGGAGTAATTCTGGTGGGGCCGGAGGAGGAGGGGGGATGTTAGGACCCACAATGGGGAGTCCCCGACTGGACGGGCACCATCACCACCACCATCACATGCACAGTTCTTGGGACTCTTTACTTGAAGGCTTGCAAGAGATCAAAGCCAGCCAGACACACATGGAGGACGCCATCGAGGACATGAAGGGCCAGCTGCAGAGCGACTACTCTTACATGACACAATGTCTGCAAGAAGAGAGATACAGGTAGAGATGCAATAACACAGTCCCACACTACCTGCATCACATCACACTTAGAACTTTCTGTTTGTTAGTATAGTCAACAAGATGTTTTTAAATTAAAGTATAAGGCTTTTCTGTTTAGATTCATTTTTGTCAAATCCATCAGCACATTTATCTGAAATGCATCCATATCCCTTCTGGGGATTTATGCATCAGTTTGTTCCTACACAAGATGTAAATCTTTTAAACCAAGCACTCATATGCACTTAGACTTAAAAAGAAAGATTATTTCTCTTGACAGCATGATTTTTTTTTAAAAGAGTGCACTTGTTAGGGAGACTTTCAGCTCTGGATTTAGTGTTCAAATTGGGGGGTGGTTGCAAAATAAATGATCAGAGTCACCCAGTGCATTCACTGATCATTTCAGTTTTGATTAAAAAAAAGAAAACTACTGGAATGATGCATGGCACAGAAGACTAAACACCAGGCTTTGATTGCACAGATAATGTTTGACCCGACACTGTTTAATAATCGGACATTTTCCCTTTTCATCTGAATAAAGGGTAGAGCGTTTTGTGTCTTGCCCTGTTTGTTCAGGTACGAGCGACTTGAAGAGCAGCTGAATGATTTAACAGAACTGCACCAGAACGAGATGACCAATCTTAAACAGGAGCTTGCTAGCATGGAAGAAAAGGTGGCCTACCAGTCCTATGAGAGAGCAAGGGACATTCAGGTGAAAATCAGTCTGGTTTACGTGGATTTTAAAGTCTTTTGAAATATTTATCTGACAATAATACAAAAAGTTCTAAAGGTGTTTGTTAATCATTTATTGTTTTTCTTACATGCTTATATGTATGAATCGTAGAATAAAACAGAACGTAATGTGATGTTTAAAATCCAACATTGTTTTTAATGTTTTCATATTTGGATCCAGAATTGACTCAGATCTGCTCACAAGGGATATTCTAGGCAGCTGGACAGGAAAGCACAGCTTATAAAGTTAAGGGAAGTTAGCGACTCACATAGTGGCCTGGTGGCTCAGTGACATGTGACCTCAACAACCCTTTCAACAGCTTATAAAGGTGAAACTCCCGACCAGCTAGTTAGATCAGAACATCTAAAACCGTTCAAATAAAGGGTAAAACAAGATCCAAAAAAATAAGTTCAATAGTCTTTAAACTTCTAAGATTACCATGAGCTACAGTAGTCCTGACTGAAAATCTAACCCTACATTTTTCAATTGTTAAGGGAGGAGTGCAAAAACAGCCAACACCTGTTAGCTAGCTAGTTTGGTTGACAACATGAGTCCACAATTAAAAAAATCAATTGTGGATGACAGTGAAATTTAATAAATTATTGGTATATAATTGTTTTCCTAAAATAAAACACTTTATTGTTTTTATTATCTTAGAATGAGCCAAAATCTACTTGCCAGTCCTCATACCTAGCAGCCGACATTTTAGTGCCACCATTTGTACTATGGTGTCTCTTAATGGACAAACAACTTTGTGTGTGAAGTGAGAACCCTCTGAGCTTTAAAACTTCAATTTGTTTGATCAGTTCTAGAGCACCATTTGAGATAAACGGCACATAGATAAAGACGGTACACATGCACACAATTTTAATGTTAACGTATGAGAGAATTTTGGTCACTGACGGCCACCATCCATTCACAACTTGACATAAGAAGTCATTTCTATTGCTACTATTATACTAGATGTCAGTATTTCTTACACACGGCACCTTTAATGACACACTATGTGACTTTCTAACCTTAAAACCCCAGTTTCTGACTCATTTGATGGCACAGTGACATTTTATTATGCACAGTTCTGGAGCTATCACCCCCCAGCAGTGTCCTGAGCCTGAGAAACTGCTTTTTACAACTTTTGCTTCTGGGATGCTGCATGACGTTTTACTTAACGCACTGTGTTACACATCAGAAACAGAATATAAACACATTGGCTTTTTTGAACACAAGAGCATATTAACGGAAGAGAAAAAGAAAGAGAGAAAGGAAAATAGCAAGAGATAAGTCAACACCAGACTGATGCTGACTCATGATAGATGCCAAATTAGCCATCTGCCAAAGTTCTGTAACGTGTCTTTAAAGAATTGCATTTTATAGTGGCTGTAACGCTTAGAACCATGGTTTTGTTATTTCAAAGTAGCATTTTATCATATTCAGGCAGAAAATTGGCATATTGCAGAACAAAAAGAAAACAAAGTAAATAAATAAATAAAATGTGTCATATAATGAAACCAAACCTGTTCGAATATTGGCAGAAAATTATCCTCATACACACACAAAAATATGCTTTTGAGGTATAGATCCTTAGGACTTGTAACAGACACTGTGGTGAAGACCAGAATCTCACTGTGTGGTTTTATTTTTGTGTGGGTTTTTTGGTCTTGTTCATGCAGGAAGCAGTGGAGTCGTGCTTGACCCGCATCACTAAACTGGAGCTGCAGCAGCAGCAACAGCAGGTCGTGCAGTTGGAGGGAGTGGAGAACGCCAATGCTCGAGCTCTGCTAGGAAAACTCATCAACGTCATCCTGGCCCTCATGGCCGTACTGCTGGTCTTTGTCTCCACTTTAGCCAACTTCATCACGCCGCTGATGAAGACTAGATCTCGGGTAGCTGCCACTGTGCTGCTGATGTTGCTGCTGTTCATCTTGTGGAAGCAGTGGGATTTTGTGGAGGTGTGGTTGCTGCCCAGTTAAACAAAGGCTGGGAAGGACTTACAGAGAGTAACCACAAGCTGGTTTCTGCTCATTCACCACCATAGACGAACCCAGAGACTGAAACAGACTGAAGCTTGCTACAGTACTTTAAAGTGGGGCTTCTGAGGACAAAATATGGCACTTTTAGTCAAAAATTAGACAAGATCTGACTCACAGGGAGTGTTTACATAGAAAAAGAACAGAACTTCTCTGCTTGCCAAGCAACAAAGGACATCACCACATCTCACCCAGATTTACTGGTGTGGATAACCAATCATTGATTGCATCGCTATCACCAAAAACTGAGTTTCCTGCAAGAATTCTTTGAATGGTCTTTTTTAAAATTATTTATTATACACTAATTACAAAGACTAGTGCAAATACTGACAACTGTAAAATGCTGATCATGTTTGCTGTAATCTTCATGTTGAAGCTATAAGCATTTTGAAAGGAAAAATGTTTTTCATGAATGTTATGTGCTCATGCATGTCCTCATATGTGCACTGAGATGCATCCAGCTGGCATGAGGTAACATTTCATTAATGACAAAAATGCGTCCTCTATAACTGCCATTTTGTTGTTAGGACTTGTTGCATCTCCACTCAGTGTCATTCCTGGTTCATTTCACAACCTGTCCTGGTGTTCAAGCTGTGCTTTTAGGCTTTTCTTTCTCTGTGTTTTCTTACAATTGAATGAATAAAATCTAAAACTCACAATTATCCAACAATGGAAAAAAAAAAAAGATTTTGTCCGTAAATGCTATTTCATAACCACTATTGTAAAAAAAAAGTGCTATCCACAGAGTCAAATTAACTGGCATGTCAAAGTTTATATCCAGTTTGCAAAAATTAAAAATGATAATTGCTGTTTTATTAAACAATGTAAGAAATAAATAATTTCATATATTAGACTGACTTTGATTTGATCCTCATCATTTTTGACACTCTTTCTTTAGACTGAAAAACTTTTGGGGGGGCTCTCACTACCATTATTTGAGAGTGGAGTGACAGGAAAGTGGTGGGGGGATGACACACAGGGGGCCCTAGGGGCTGGATGCAACGTGGAGCTGAAGCCTTGGTATATGGAGGGATGCTCAACTGGATGATAACACATTATCCCAGGCTAAAACCTGTCGGGTTATGAAAATAACACTAACAAATATTTATAAGCTGCAGCTAAAGGCTTTATTAACTGTTAATGAATCTATTTTATAGCTCATAATTAAATCAGTAGGTTGGCCAGTGTGAAAAACAACCTGGGCACAAAATAGTTTCTCAATTACCTGCTGCAGAGGATCAGGACTAAATACATTTACCAATAAAGTATAGTAGTAAGCATTTCTTACATGACTGCAAACATTAATTATTGCAAACACAAGTCAAACAGTTAATGAGTTTAAAATATATATTTTAAATATTTAAAATTGTGAGTCCAAGTCTCCGTATATTTACTTGTTTTATGTCATTCAGCTGCTATTTTTATACATAAACAAGTATCTGTGAATGTGGGAGTATAACAGAAAGGTACTATGTTGTTTTATTTTAGCTTATGTTCACAACCTTGCACTTTTAAGCTTCGATGCTGAAGAGATTTTTTTCCCTAAAGAGTCAAGTGTTGCTCTTACAGTGTCCTTCTCACTGCAGCTACAAACACGATAAAATTCTATTGACATCAGACTCTCTGGTTAATGTTTTCATTGTTGAGGTATTACATTATCTTAAATCTTGTAACATTTACTTAGGTATGTGTAGTTGCTGTATCCCCTTCTTTGTCCGGTAATTAACGGGTGATCACCCCCCAACCCCTTTAACTTTGAACTGGACAAAGTAGGTTAAGAAAATTAATATTTACTTAAAACACTGCCAACATTAGACACCATACTTCACAAGCCACAACAAACCAAGGGATGGTGCAGAAATCTTTGTTTATAGTAATAAACCATCATTTCTTCTCTCAGAAGTTTGTTGGATTTAAAGCTATCAGTCTCGTAGCTAACCCACAATCATTAACCCTTGACAATATATTCATTGTTGCTTGTGTGTTATGCTCTCTGGGAGCTGCAATGTTAAATAAAAACATTCATTTGAAAAAATATAAAATGAAGATGCACCAGTTAGCTGGTTTGGTGTGGATTATTCACATTTTAATGCCCTTGTATCAGCAGCATCTTTCTGGATCAGATTACATTTAAAACTGTGACATTAAAAGGTCAGGTCTCAGATCAACTGTGTATGCATCTACTAATCCTGTGGATTATTTTCACTTCTACTTGATCCCGTCATGCAAATTTGTGTAAAATGCTCATAACCAGAATTAAAATAATTTAAATGCTTTAAATAAATACATGTTTAGACAAATGAAAACACAAAAGTTATTTCAAATTTGTTTGCTGTCTTTTTAATAATTACTGTCAGGCAAAACCCATACGAACGATACATTTATGACAGGTATTCTTACAGTACAATACAGAACTCAAGGGGATCAGAGCCAGTGGCATGGCCACATCTGACCTCTAAAAAATAAGACATTCATCGTCATTAGATTGTTCTGACTTTCACAGAGTTCACAAATGTATTTTGCATTTGACTCGTATCAAACACAAGTTTTCTTGATTACCTAGCAAATTCTAAAGACCTCGATAAAAACAGCAGAGTAGAAAAAAACATTGTATAACAAGCAGAAGAATTCCTGATTTAATTTCCTGTCAAGATGAAAAATGTACAATATATTGCTTTCAGGTGCTCAACTTAAAATGGGTACTCCAAATCTCCCAAAAACACATTCTTCAGTATCACCTCCTGCCTTTTTTTGTTTTGTTTTTCTTTTTAACTAGTTTCTCATCTCAGGTGCAGTGTCTCTGACCTCAACTCAGAGCAATTAAACCACTGGAGGAGCTGCCATTTCAAGAAGTTACAGGAGCCAAACATACAGTAGGACCAACAGCCCCTCCATAAAAGTGCAGCTTTCCAATCACTCACCATCAAGAGTCTGAACCTCAAACTGTTTGCCTCTTTTCATGAAATTGAAACAGAATGACTACAAAATAAAGCAAAACAAAAACTATTTATGATCACTGAGAGTTTTGAGCCTAAGACACAGTATCCAGTCACAGCAGTACATCTGAGGAGAGGAAAAGATGAAATACAAATGACACAGGGATGAGTATTAAAAGTTTCCATAACTGACATTTCACAATAATTAAAAAAGTTGAACAGGAGGTAACACGGACTTTGGACTTTAGTCTGATTACTAGATTCTTTGTGGACCTATGCTCGAATATGTACCGTTCTAATATTTAGTGCACTGAGATCAAATGTACAGTTCCATATGAAATGCACAGCATCAACGTTACAGTGACAAAGTTTCAAATTCCAGAATCCGTGTTGCCTTTCATTGTTAAAATGCTGTCTCAGGAGAGCGCCTGGTTGTTTCCAGGCTCAAAAGACATGAGCCTGATGGCTGTTTAAAAACATGAACATACAACTTGGTGTTCAGCAGGACAGAGTCAGACCTGCTACCACAGTCTTCAGGCCATAAACCAATAAGCTGGTCCCACAGGCTAACAAACCTGTGGCCTCATTTATGAAAAGGTTTTTGATTTTTTTTTTTTTTTTTTAGTTATGATCAGCCTCAATTAAGCTGTCTGATCATCATTCAAGTTTGCCTTCTATTTAGCATGGCAAAACTAACCATCACTATCTTTATCTGGATTACAATACTAACTTTAACTCCATAAATCATTACTGTGGCTTTCACTCCACCTCCCACTGCCATCTTTTCTTTTCTTTTGTAAACCCCTTCAAATTGATGACATCTGGGAAAACATTTTCATAAATCCAGCCCTCGGTTGTTTAGTACAAATCAACATCACAGCGAGAGAGGTACCTAAGCAGACCTCTGGGTATAGAAGAGAATGTAGGCCTGAGTGTTGCACACTTCCTCCACACTGCAAACCTTCATCTCAGAGTCGTTACAGTGGACCCAGAAACCTAAAAAAGGACAAAACAAAGATGTTAAAGGCCTACAAGAAATCACAGGACTTCACCAGCTGATGTGAAACAGGTCCAGCCTCTTCCTCACCTCCTTCTGTGTTGTAGCAGTATGCGGTGTAGTGCCCTGAGCCGAAGCCTTTACCATGATGCATAACCACAGCAGACAGATCGTAGGTGTAGCCTCCTCTGTGGACAGAGTGATCTGAGTCTGTGCAGCAGTATGGTTTGATGTTCAAAACTTGGTCAAAGGCCACATGGACGCCGATTTTCTCCCTATGGTTCCGCCCCGACCATCTGCTGTACAACAGGAGCTAGTTAGTGATACAAGAACTCACAGGCTTCATGACAAAAATAAAATACTCCTGTACTCTTTGCATCATTATTTTATCACAAAAAACAATAAATATGGACCCTCAAGGTTGTCCTGTGTTGGAAAACATATCAAACTGCAGTGTGTAGAAGAAACTCGCCTGAAGCGTTTGAGGTGCAGCCGTAGAACCTGAGGTAAACGGTAGATCAGAAGCTGCTTACGTGCTTCTGACAGAACTAAGGGTTTGTGGGATGATTTCCGTCTTCTTTCTGAAAGCAAGAAGCAATCCAGAGGTTTTTTAAAAGGCATTTTGTTTTAGTCAGGAAGTGACCAACTTCAAATGATCAAGCTTTGTAAACAGTTAAAACATGTATGGTTTTAGCAAAAGCTTACAGTCAAGTTTTTGTGTCACCGTCCCACCACTGCTAACCACAACAGTTTTACTCTCTCACTAAATTAAGAAGTCACCATCTTCACTTTCTGTTTCATCACCCAAGTGTTGCCTCACTGTTAGAGGCTCTGGTCCGCTAACATAAATAAACACCTAAAAATTCCAGACTGGAGCATTTTTACAAAACATTAATGAAGAAATTAAAGTGACATCAATAATATTTGAAATAACACCTTTACTTATGTCATTCTGTAGAAATTTCCTATGACACCAACACATTCTGAATTCAACCCACTGAGCGTATTTACATGCACAGCCGTGGTCCTGTTATGACAGGATGCTTGAAGTAATTATGTAACATCTTACTCTGCTTTCAGAGATTTAGAGAAGGTCATAGTCTGGTAAATATAACCATCAAATGATAAATCATTAAAAGAAAGCTATACAGCCATGATCAAAAACTTGGATGCTTAAATATCATGTGTACAGCAATATGAATAACCAGGTTTAGAAGATTCCAACTTCCAAGAACACAAACTTATCAAATCAGTTTTAATTCTTAAACTTTGATAGTAATATGAACACAAAGGTGTTACTAAATCTATAAACAATACAAAAAAGGTATTCTATTTAATATATCAATAATGAGCCAGCCAGGAGCTCAAACATACTTCCTCCCATTTTTAATTTAGATCTCATCAATCCAACAAAAGGAGATAGTCTCTGATCAATACATTATACCAAAAACAAAACAAATAAATATCCCCCACACTTTTATTTTTAACTGAAACAAATACTGGAAAAAAAGCCTTCTAAAACCTAACCAGTCTTTTTTTTCTTTGAAAAATGTAATACTGCTTAATAACACCAATATTCAATAAACTAGACTCATGAAATGAACACAGTATGTGGTTAAACCTTTGGTGATTGGGTAGTTGGTGTAAACAATCAGGCTATAAACACTGACCACATTTATGACTATTATTTTGCAATACTTGAGTAACCTACGCATACTTGGTAAGTTGAAGTAGGTAATACATGAAAAAATGTACATGGTTTTTATAGTATTGAACACTGTACTAACTGTTGCAGTGGTTGCAGGCGTAGATGCTGCCTTCAAGAGCCTCCATCTCTGTAAACTTGGACAGCATCTCTGTAAGGGTGCAGCTGCGCTGGTAAGCTGTAGAGCCTGAGCCTTTGTCTGTACTGTGATATCGCTCTGGAAACTCCAAAGACAAATCCCAGAATGGCTCTACCGTGTTGGACTTGTGCTTGCAAGACAGACACGTCACCTAAAAAAGGTAATTAAAAGATAAGAGAATTTATATATATATATATAAAATTAGGTCTATCAAACAACAAAACAGATAAAAACATATCACATATCTTACAATATAATATTCAAAATGAAAACATTGTTGCAAGTTGGGAAAACAATCTTAGCACTAAAACGCTCAGCACTTAAAGCAATTTACATCATATTTATCACTGACACATCACATAGACTGAAGAATCTGTGAAAAGCAGAATAGGTGAATAAGAATGTAAAAACAAAACAATAGATAATTATACAACAGGCCTTTGTAAACATATGCTGCATGTTTAATACAGAATATTGTAATGGTTGGTCTCACCTGGCTAAGTAGCTGCCCATGAAAGATGGTGTTAAGAACCTTCAGCACTTGCTTGGACAATTTCCTCTTTGTGATGGGTATAACTATCCTGCGTTTGGATCCTTCTGTGTCCAGCTCCTGCTGCACCTTGTCCAGCAGCTCACACAAAAACTCCTGGGCATCCTGCTGGTCATAACCACGGAAAGCTGGGATGAGGTTCCACACAGAGTGCAGCATGGCAAAGGGAGAAACCAAAGACCACCGGCCTGACCACATGACCCTGAAAAGTGTATGCAACTCATGGCACAGAGACATCTGCTGGCGGGTGGAGCAGCGAGGCTCCTTGGGCTGGACCAATTCTGCAGCCTTTGGGGAAGGTGGGAGACTTTCTTTTTTGCCCACAGGCAAATTCCAACAGCCCGCCTTCCCCATGCGTCCAAGAGGGCATTCTGACAGAGCTGTGTTGCCACTGCTGACAACACCTCCCGTCACCCCCTTCATCCCTTGGGAGTGATTGGTCTTGGCCAGCAGCTCCTCAGTTTCACACAGGTCCAAAGTGAGAAAACACTCCCTGAATTTCTGCAGGTGACTCAGCACTTGCAATATAGAGTTCATGTAGCACGTGTTCCCCAAGTTACGCAGACCAGTAACACCTGGAGCGAGTCTCCGTCGCGTTACTGCATGTGTGGAATAGTATCTCCTTAGTTTAGCAGCTCTGCCATTCTGGGGAGCTTTGCGAGACAAGGTGATAAGTGAAGGCTTCTTGGAGGGAGGAGGAGGAGGAGGAGGTAGGCGTTCTGGAGGGTCGCGAAATTTGCGAGGAATGAGTGTGATGGTTGAACGAGGCGCCTGAGTAAGAAGCCTTGCACTCTTCCTGGGAGGTACGCTGCCAAGTTCTTCCATAAGCCTCCTTTTTACCTCTTTCTTTTGTCTCCTAGCTTCCTCAAGTTTCTCTTTACGCTGATTCTGAAGCTCCTGATGTTTGCTGATCCACACCTGAAGCATCTTCCCAAGGAGCGCTTTCCTCCTGTGGCGCAACGCCAGCTGCATGGCTGGCTGTGGTCCACCTTCCCCAACCCAGGGGGTGCAATCTCTCCCAGTTGCAGAGCGCAGCGAACGTCTACCTGGACTCCGTACAGTAGAGAGTGCCCCTCTGAGGAGTTTGAGGTCTCCCTCTGCATTATCATTGAGTACATAGTCTCCACAGGCAAAGCAGAAGACATCCAGCTCACGCACCTCCATAGCCAGTGGGTGGTGTGACTCCTGAAAGTGTTTGAGTGAGTGCTCTTCCATGAAACGTCCACAGGCCACGTGGGAGCACTTGAGGCAGGCCCACACTGAATCTGTTGTGCTGCACTCCACACAGTGCCATTTTTGTGGATTGAGGATGGAATGATCTTGGCTCAGACGAAGACGCCCCACGTGTTTACAGCGATCCATCTCTCCAGATAAACATGCGGCCTCAGCTATAGGACGCACGTCCTGTGGCCAAGCAGCAACTCATCCTGGTGTAAAAGTTGAAAGGAAAAAGTGGTGCAGGATTAAGATCTAGTTTGAATTACTCAAATTAATGCACATTAACATACTCTGTGGAACAGAGAAAGAGTTAAAAGAAAATACTAACTGCAAAAGTAGTGTACGTGATCAGGTTTGGGACATCATTTCATATCATCTGCAGAACATAACTCAGCAGCAATGTTCAGCTGGATAACCCATGTCCATGGTCACCACAAGGACCAACAGGAATAGTCTGATAAAAAAAAGAGAAGGAATTATAGTTGCATTAGAGATCTAGTGAAAGATGATTAAATAATAAAACAATATACAAAACTGTCATTGCTTCAAAATAACACTGTGCAAAAATTAAGCTATTTGCAGAAAAGACTGAACTTCAGTAAACTTCACATTTCTCCAAAACAAGTACACACAGTAAATAAAACTGTCATGAAAAGCAAACTTCCACACATTTCTGACAAACAAATAACTTTAATACTTTTGTTAAGAAACAAAATTTAATCCTAGGAGTTCAATATGAATAAGAAAAGTATATACATGACTGTTATGCATTTGATTCTATTTTTAAGTTAGAATGTATATGGAACACAACAGGAAATACACGTCATTAAACAGGAAGCGTATGCTAAATTTAAGGCTGTCTTGTGCAACACATTATTCTTTTTAGTTTTATTGTTGTGTTTACGTTAACTTTAGCTACAGAGCTCTGGCTCTGTGGTCCTCAGCTGGTATGTGGACAGATTCACCTATTGACAGAGTTTGAAATAGCAAAATATGACAATTAAACTAACATCAAACAGGCCAATAACTGAGTTATTGTTATGATGTCCTGGTGTTTAAAAACAAAAATGAATACATTATTTTTAGAAAAAGAACCCCCCCCCCCCCCCAAAAGAAATTTTTTTTACATCCACCCCCATACATTTAGCCACCCTATTTTTTATGAGCTGTGAATGTGTTTGTTAAAATAAGGATTTAACACAGAATAAGATGAAAAGCTGTTCAAAGATAACATAGTGCTTTCCAATCTTTAAGGTATTTTGAATAAAAGCTGGGTGTAGTTTGTGTTACATTTATACAGCTTTGAATTGCCAAAAGCTCCATTAAACTGTCCTTGCACATCACCGAGATGGTTTCATTAAAAGTAATATTTTAAAATAAATCTTGATTTAAAAAGAAAGAAAAAAAAAAGTTTAGGGAAAAAGGTTAATACTGAAAAAATGTGTTTATTTTTTTCTTTCCTCTTCCATTTAGGATTTCAAGTAATTTACAGTATCTGATGTTCCTGTAAATAAAACTGTGATAAGTTATTAGTGCATATATAGTTCAAACAGATCTTCCTTTTTACTAAGCTTTTCACTTTTAATAATTAAATCAAGTTTTATATATACACTGTAAAGTTTGAGGCTAGTGATAACTTTTAAGTTGCTGCTTGTGGTTCTGCACCAAATCATTTTTCATAGTGTATTTTTACTTGTTTTGGATTATTTTTGCATTGATTTATTGGTACTTTTCTGGAGAATTTGATTACTTCTTCCACCCCAGCCATGATGGCAAACGGATGTCTGTCCATTTGAACGATGTAGTTAATCTAAGCAGTAGTGTATCTAGGCTGTAAAACAGCACTGTGCTACACCACTCCTTGCTTTTTGTGTTCCTCTTTGTGTACATGATCTATTTCTTAATACTAAATGTTGATGGCGAGACACCATCAACTCAGCGCAACTGGTTTCCAGTTGGTTGCATACTCGAATCATGATATGTTGCTTTCTTGTCGCTGTGTTAATCGTCTATAATCCCACATGACACTAATATTTATTGTTATAAAAACTCAACTGTGTCTGTGTTTTAAACGCTGTTGTCTGGCTCAGATGGGCTGGCTCTCCACGCCAGGCTAAGCTACCCCACCATCACCATGTTCAGCCAGAACAAAGAACAGTCAGAGAGCCACTCTTCAGGAACGTCCAACAACTTTGTTGGTTTGAGGCAGCTCGGCAAGCAGTAAGTTAGCTAACACCGCTAACCGTTAGCCTCAGCGGCTCAGTGTAGGGTTAGCGCCGCTTAGCAATTTCCTGTGTTTTACCTGAAAAACGTACTCAGTCAAAAACATTCTGATTTTCTTGGTACCAAGTAGGTATTATTTGTGTTATTAGCTTAATAACAGTTAGCATTAGCTGCACTGCTAACACGTTTGCTGAAGACAATCGAAGTTAACCAAATGCTTGTTGTTAGTCGCTAACGATAACTAACAGCTTAGCTCGCGAGCGAACTGCGCCGTTAACCGTTTAAAAACTCCCCGGTGACATTCACCACAGGCAACCGGTTACTGAAACGTGGCTACAATAACGCCGGGCCTTGATTATGCTCGTTACTACATTAGTAACATCTAATAATGGAAAAGCTAGGTAACGTTACCATCGCCAACATCCAGCCATCCGGTACTCTTAAGCCGCTGCTTGTTGTCCTCCTCACAGATTGAACAACCCTACTCTCGATCCAAGCCCAGACCCCGCTGCTCTCATTGGACTGGGACTGAAAGGCAGCCGGGCTTTCATTGGCGGAACAGCTGAACAACAGGCGGCAGGATGGACCGTCCATCCGTCCACCCACCGAGGCCACATGGAACAATAACCGGGGCTGGACACTGCAAACCGGACGAAGAGGACAACTGCCCATCAGCATCTGACCTCTGTGCCCCCGTAAACCGCATGTGCCCCGCGTGTCAGCTGGTTTGAGATAATCTGATAAAATGCAGTGTGTATGTGTGTGTAGCTTTAAACCAGGGTTAGCCGCATTAAAGCTACCGCAACAGAATCTCTCAAAAATCCTGCTTCTCTGTGTAAGACTGTGCTCTAAGTTAACACAAGGTGACAGTAGTGTCAAACTGCAGCCTGGAAAATAAACAGAAATGGACAAATTGAACACTTTACGCAAAGTTAAAGTTTTTAAGCGAATAATAGTCCAATCTGGCAAATTTTGACTGAATACTTTAGGCTATTTGACTTGACTGGCTTGAAAATTTGGAATCGTATTCCTAAAGATTCTCAGTGCAAAGAGGTGTTCCTTGTGGCCAAATTCAAAGAAAACTCATAGAATCATGACGTTTTCTTAGAATTTCGCATAAAAGTGAAGAGTAGATCCTAGTAAAGATAAAATGTATTCCTAAATAATTTTAGCTCTTAAGAGAGCTCCTAAGGTGAGATCTGTTAAGAGGACTTTTAAGAGGCTTGGGAGTTCTCTAAGCAAAGGAGAAGATGGTGGACAGAAGAGGTAGAAGAGATATTCTCCCAACACTAGTTTACAGTGAATTAATTAAATTCTACAGATTGGATCGTGCAGGAATCATGTTTGTGGCTGTTAAATCTGTCTCTCAAAGCACATTTATGCTCATTGACCAATTGAGCCAGGAGCAAACACTGTGCAGTTGGGTTTACTTCTTCTTTTCTTAATTTGTGTTCACTGGTTTGTGGTAGATTTGAATGCCAACCAATACTGCTTCTTATGGGCCAGTCAGCAATCACAGACATTGATGAAAACTGAGCAATTTTACTCTCATTAATACAAAATGGAGTTGATAAGTTGAAAGTGCAAAAATGACCAGCATGGTAAATAAATGTAAGTGAATAAATAAAATGATCAGCATGTAAATACTGTGGAAGTGGGCCTGAGTTTCTACATATTCTGTAGGATAATTTTAAAGCTTACTATTCATTTAAAAAAGATTTTCTTTTATGTAAAATATTATTTATAATTACACAGTCTTCATAAAGATTAAATTCAATGATTACGTCTCTTGATTCGGTCCATTCTATGCCCATTATAACCAAAGGTCTATTTTTATCTAGCTTTTAAGATCAACCAATCACAGCTTTTGAGATGATGACTCATATCTAGCAATGGGGCCCAACCACACCTCCTCACTAGGAGTTTCATCCAAGGATGGAGTGCCCATCCCTACTCAAAGTTCTCTGAGAATGTTCTGGAATCACTCCTAAGCTAAAACTCCTTGCTAGGAGTTTTAGGCTAAGTTAGGAGCTCTCTGAGAGGATTCTCAGAATATTTAGGAATACAGGCCCTGATGTTTACCTTTTAAGTTTTATGTGTGCTGCCTTTATTTGTTTATTTATTATGAACTTTAGATAATGAAGTGTGTGGGGGACCCACAGGCATGTTGGGCATATTGAGTTGAGTGGTGGACTGCGGACTGTGAACATTTAGCATTCACTTCCCCCTCTTTGTTCTAAAAATGTGTTTTTGTTAAATTGTTCATCTTCAGGGTATGCTAAATTTGATTATATTTACTTAGATCTAGTAGACAATGTGTACACTCAAAGTAATAGCAGTAGTTTTCTGGGAGGTAAATTAAAAGAGTGAGCAAGTTCACACAGGCACCTTGGGCAGCTTAGGGGTCCTTGAGGCTGAAAAACAGGGGAGTGTCATTCAGTAAGCCCCAGTAGTCTGCAGTGTGCAGCCACATGTTCATGTGCTTGTGTTTCTGTGTTGCAGAAATAAAAGAATAAGATTGTTTTTCACACCCACGCACGCTTGGGAGTAACTTTCTTTGTCCAAGTGTGCAACAAGTGCAACTCCTCTTCCTCTCCCATCAAAAGTCAAGTTGTAATGATTGGTTTGTTTGGAGGACCTGACTTCAGCCTTCGGTTGTTGCCATAGCGGTCTTCCTGCAGGGCCCAGAAAAAGAACCCATATTTGGATTGGAGGATGGAGCACGAGAGCAATTGCAGAAAGCTGATTGGACAAAGGTGTCTTTCTTTCAGGGCTTAAGAGTACTTAATTATGAAATCATTTTTGAAAAGGCTCCCCAGCCCACAGTGAGAGGGAGTGAAAACAGACTCATTTATGAGTGGGACAAATGTACTGATTTAGCATTTCATCAGAGAAGTTGATGTTTTGTGAATCAAATTTCATTGGAGCCAGAGATTCTTTGAAACTAGTACCTGTTGGTGGCTTTGGACTTTAAGGCACTTCTGCAATGGCTTACTGTCTGACTTTGCATGCCATCATTCATCATTTCCACAGCTTATAATTAAACTGTGCATAGACTACACCTGAAGACTGAATGATTATAAAATGACCTTGACAGCAGAAACGGACACTGTGCTTGTTCAGTTTGGTCTCTTTAATACAAAACTATTTCATCAAATAGGTGAAACTAATACAGAGCTGTCCCAGAAGAAGTCCCAGAAATGTAAATTAAAAAAAGCTTTCAAAAATCCAAGACATCAGTATGATCCATAGGACCACTTAATACAATACAAATAATAATAATAAAAAAAAAATCATCATTTCTCTACTCAACGCACATTACTACCTAAGTTTTGCAGTTTACGAAGTTTGTTGAACAACTCTAGATATTGAGTCATGGTATCAACACAGTCTGCTGGTGCAAAAAGCCCCTCAGGTTTAGTGGCAAACACAGATGGAAGTTCAGGAACGTTGGTGCCGAGAAAAGACTGCATGAACTCCTTCATGAGGTTCCAGCAGTCCCCTGGAACCACACAGGGACAGTATTCAACCTGAGGAAAACACAACAAAAACAAGTGCAGTCACACAGTGAAAATGCAACTCCTTTCTTGCTGACAAGATCAAACGTCTTCATTATGTACTCACCTCAACGGATATCCCTCTGGCACTGGAGCTCATTGTCACAGTGCCAACCTTTACTAAGAAATCACAGTAGCGATATCTTGAGCCACGACATTCCACTTTGTGTCCCTTTGCGTTCTGGAAGTGACTTTTTAGTTTCACCATGAGGACATCAAAGTTTGCATCTGCTATCAGGAAGGGTCCTCCTTCAAACATGGCCAGGCAGCTCAGGGGAGTTTCAGAGTTGTGCATCACATACAAAAGCTTGGAGGGCTGACCTGTAAAAGACAGGCAACACTGACTGTAAAGTAAGAAAATGATCTGCACTGCATATAAGCACAAATATAAAGTTTTGCATTTAGTATATTTTATGAGTATAAAAGAATGTACGACAAAATAATATGCTAATCATTCGTTGATTGTTTCCTGACCTAAATTAATTAGTTAAAATCTAAAACTACATTACAGTCCTGTACATGGCATTAAAAGTGAGACTCGCACCCACAAACTGGAAAAGCAAATGAACAAGTAATCCGCTTTTAGATGTGAAAATGATGAAAAACTGCCTTGAGGTGCAATAGTACCTGTGGTAGCCTCACAAAAATACCTAATCAGGACAGTTTTCTTAGGAGTCATGATGCTCTACTTAGCTAGATTACCTTTATCTTATCAGTATGCTTGCAGTATTTCTGTAAATAATTCCTTAATTTAAAAGATATGTCTCTAGAAAATTAAGTTTTGGTCAATTAGCTTTTATAGGTCAAGCTTTAGCTCCACCCTTTTGCCTAAATATGGTCATGTCTTCCTTCTGAAAGACCACCATGATGGCAACTGAATGCCAAACTCAAGACATCACAAACCAATTCTGTGAAACTGAAGAGGGTTGCACAAGATCACCAACAGTGATATTGGAGTTGTGCTGTGGTTTATTTTGATTTATTGCTTTGCAAACGGTGTAGCCTTATAATAGAGACTAGCAATAGTAGCAAATTGTAATCAAAATGCCTGAAATGTTGGACCTAAAGGATGTGAACTGCATGTTGGCCATAGCTAAAGTAGGCTGGCTAGACCTGACCAAATGAAACATCCAGCATTGCAAGCCCCAGCTCCAAATTCCTAAACTATAGAGTTCAGAAAGGTACTCTCTATGAGCATTGACTTTTTATGGAGTAAAATCATTTTCCCTCAGCTTAAATTATACTGAGCACATTTAAAGGTTGCTTATTCCTGGGATAGTTGTTGGAGTGGAAATATGACTTATAAAAGAGCCTGCATTACAAACGAAACCAAATAAAGACATATATAAGACGTTTCTACCTAAATACAAACGTTATAGGACATATTTAAAGTAAAAATATGTTAAAGTTGTAAGCAAACAACGGTTATGTTAAAGCCAGCAATAGCATCAAATGCAGTCTATCCAAAAATAATAGAAATATATCTTTTGCTCCAAAGCATTGTGGGGTTAAATTATTTTAATTATTGAAAGCTTAAGAACTCAGTCTTTTAAGGGTTGCTAACTCTGGCATACTGACGATTATTATGTGACTCCTAATGAAAAATAGAAAATATTACCGCTGACATTTCCAGTGTATGTCTCGCAGTCTACACAGAAGCTGCCTTGCTTCACAGCACCCAGCTGCTCCAGTTTTTTGTGCAGAATGTCCACTGTCTGCTGCACACTCTTCCCCTCCGCCACAGGAACCTGGCACACACTGAAATCACATCATGCAGAAAACATCAGCATCATCTCTGGGGATGGACAGAGGCCAGGCAGCGTCAGACTCTTGAGTTATAGTCACGTCAAGTTATCCGTAATCCACTGATGAAACAGTGATATAGCGCTGCCATGAAACAGAATCATGGTATATAAAGTTACACACAACAGTGAGAAAAATACTTTAAAACCATTTAAATGAAAAATCTAGCTAAAGAAAATGTAATAATCTCACCAAGTAACCCCCATTGCTGTTTTGTCTCGAAGATACAAAGTGTCGGAAGTACTCAAGTCTTTGACATGAGTACTTCCGGGTGAACAGTTCCAGTAAAATTAAATTCGGTTGTGACAATTATTTAAAAAGAGTTAGAAACATTTTTACCGTTCAGTATACTCTATTTACACATAGATTATACAATAAAACAACATAATCTAGTATATTTGTAGAATTTCTAAGTTTTAACTAAACCGGATGTTGTGTGATATCGTTTCGTCACTTCCTTCTTACCAGACCACTGCACGTGTTAAACAGCCAGCTGTTTACAATATTTCTAAAGTCTGGACGTTTGCTCGCTCATGGTGATATAATAAAACAACAACATTATCGTTACAGAGTCAGAGTGCAGTAATGCCGAAAGCGAAAAGATCTAAGGGAGGAGGGGAGAAGAGCGAGGCATCCATGGCGCTAGCCGAACAGATACTGCAGGCGGACACGATTCGAGCCCGAGGCCGGGTGAAGAACAGAGACACCCGTGCAGAAAACGAGGACAAGTACGTCGACGAGCGACTATCGCGGAAAATCTTACAGCAAGCCCGAATCCAACAAGAGGAGCTACAGACCGAATATGGCTTGGCACCAGAGAAGAAGAAAGCCCCGGTCACTGTCCTGGGTAATGTAGAGGGTTGTTAAATTCTAACTATGTTAAACTGTGTGGTGGACATAACCGCAAAACATGCAAAACGTCTGTTTATTGAAGATTCTTTATCCATTCTTGTAAGTTGTTTGTAGCTTACACATTTAACAATTATACCGTAACCTTTATGTTTTTATAACATGGAACTAGTGAAATACATGTTTAATATTATAAATGTTTGTTAAACATACAGATCATGTGAAGTTTAGTTGAACTTTTCAAGACCCATTGGTTGAAAGTGTAGTTTTCAGTTCAAACATCTCATGTTCTATGTTGTCCTTATTCATATTTCAGGGCCTGACTCTCAGGGTGCTGATTCTGATGAGGAATGGCCAGCAATGGGGGAGGCAGGTGCTGATGATGGCACTGCTGAGTGTGATGCTGAAATTGTCATAGACCCGGATGATGAGAAGGCCATTGAGTTGTTCATGAACAAAAACCCACCAATGAGGCAAGCTGCAATATAATTCTGACCTAATTTTGAACCTGATTGTGTAGATTAATTTACATGGCACATATTATATCTGTATTCTTGCTCATTACTCAGCTGTGTTTTTTTTTTTATTTATTTATTTTTTTTTACCCCTCTCTTTGGTTCTTGTAGACGGACTTTAGCTGACATTATCATGGAGAAGATCACAGAGAAGCAGACTGAAGTAGGAACTGTGATGTCTGAGGTGTCGGGGCACCCAATGCCCCAGCTAGATCCGAGAATAATAGAGGTGTACAAAGGTGTGGGTAAGGTGGGTCATCTTAAAATGCAGGCACCTGTGTGTCTTTACTAGTTAGGCAATGTGCCACACATGAGCATTTAAGAGAAGTGATGATCAATTAAAGTAAAACTCTATAAATACGTGGAGGAGAAGCGAAATCTAATAATTAATTAAATGGTTTATTAAATGGTTTTATTTGTATGAAGATATCATTTACTGTAGGCTCTATAAACTACAGATGTCAACCTAAGTGGATACCTGTGGAAAATTTCAGTGTAACATGCTACCTAGTTCTCTCCATCATTATCATAAAAATCAACACAAAGGAATGTAGTTGAACAAATTGTTAGCTTGCATCAAAATCTGTGCTGATTATTAATATGATGTAGCTCTTAGTTGTTTTAGAGGCAATCAGTGTCTGAAAAACAGGAATTATAACTAAAAGTTTTAAGACATATTTTAAATTTTGTTGTTGTAGCCGGCTAAAGCAAGTGTCCATGTTCAAAATGCAAGGAATAAATATGGTGAGCACATAAAACAACACTTTTCTTTTTATTTGCTGTAGGTTCTGTCAAAATATCGCAGTGGTAAACTGCCCAAGGCTTTTAAGATAATACCTGCACTTGCAAACTGGGAGCAGGTTCTGTATTTGACTGAGCCGGAGGCCTGGTCTGCTGCTGCCATGTACCAAGCAACAAGGTAATTTCCCAGCTGACATGGATTTGGCTGATGGCTTTCTAACAGAATGTCCCTGTATACTTTTGACAGTTTAACATGGTACATTAAGTTTTTTTTTTTTTTCATAGAATATTTTCCTCAAATCTAAAAGAGCGAATGGCCCAGCGATTTTATAACTTGGTGCTGCTACCCCGTGTGAGAGATGATATTGCAGAGTACAAGCGCCTCAACTTCCATCTCTACAGTGCACTTAAGAAGGCCCTGTTCAAACCAGGAGCTTGGTTTAAAGGTGAGAGTCAAACAAGTTTTTAATTATATTTATTTTACTTTCAGCCCTCACCCTCTCTTTTTTTTTTTTTTTTTTTTTTTTTAACACTAAAAGAGTCCAGTGCCTGTTCAGAGCCAGAACCTAACCTAGAACTTGTTCTTCCTGTTTTGAATGCCAAACATGGACTCCAGCCCATGATACTCTTGATTGTGCCTCTATAAATCTCTACACTGTTGATAGAAGAGCGTGCTGGGTGTGCACTGTCCTAAAGTCCACAACAATCTCCTTCATCTTCTCCACATTCAAAGAGAAATTGTTGTCACTGCACCACACTGGCTTCTGTGGGTTGTCTGTTCCTCGTTGCTGATGAGACCCACCACAGTTGTGTCATCCACAATCTTGACAAGAAGATAAAAGGTGTGTGTTGATGTGCAATCGTGGGTCAACACGGTGAAAAGGAGGGGACTCAGCACACATCCCTGAGGGGCTCCTGTGTTCATAAGGATGGTGCTGGATGTGTTGCTGCTGATCCTTACTGCTTGCGGTCTCCCTGTCAGGAAGTCCAGCAGCCAGTTGCACAGTGATATGTTGAGTCCCAGCTGGCTCAGTTTGTGAATAAGCTGCTGGATCATGTTAAATGCTGAACTGAGGTCAATGATCAGCATTCTGGAGCCCTTTGTATCCAAATGTGTGAGGGCTGAATGTAGGGCAATGGAGATAGCATCATTGGTTGACTGATTGGATCGATGTCCAAACTGGAAGAAGTCCAGTGAGGATGGGAGTGAGTGCAGCCGTACCGTAGTTGTTAAAGTAGGAAGGAGAGGACTTCTTTGGGACCAGAATGATGGTGGTGGTTTTAAAGCTTGTGGGGACAACGGCCTGACTCAGAGAGATGTTAAAGATGTCTGTGCAGACAACTGAGTTCCTCAGCACACAACCAGGACTGTTGTCAGGGCCTGGGCTTTGCGAGGATGGATCCTACAAAGGGATTTCCTCACACTGTCTACGGACAGTACCGACAACTGGTCACTGGGAAGGGGTGGGATATTTTGAGCAGGAGTGGTATTATATGACTCAAAGCAAACAAAAAAGTTATTTCTAGAGGTGGAGCTGTCACATTTCTGCAGTGTGGGCTTGTGGTCTGTGATGACCTGTAGTCCATGCCACAGACTTTCAGTATGACTGAAGTTGTGGGTTATCTTCTTTTGGCCTCTCTGATACCGCAGGACAAGTTGGCTCTGGCTGTTCTCAAGCCGCCCTCGTCACCTGCTCTGAAGGCAGTGTTCCGAGCTTTCAGGAGCTTGTAGGCCCCCCCTGTCATCCAGAGCCTTCCATTGGCACGTACAGTGATGGTCTTGGTGGCTGTCACATTATCCATGCACTTAGAGATGTAGGCCATGACGGTCTCTGTGTACTCCTGAAGGTCTGTTGTTGTTGTAGATGGCAGCCTGCTTAAACATGCTCCAGTCTGTGGTGGAGAAACCACCCTGAAGTGGCTTTAAAGCTCCATTTGCACCAACAGGGTGGGGCAGGACACATTTTTGTGTGTTCACATGTAAAAACTGGGAAGGGTACCCTAATACCCGACCCGTCCTACTTTGTTAGGACCCTTCCGTTGGGGTACCAATCTTAACCGACCTGACCCGAAAGGGTGGAGTTTGACACACTGCAATCTGTTGATTGGTTGAGGAAAAAAGTCACTTCATGTGCAACCTGGCATAAAACAAAACAGGAATGGCTCCTTGTTTAGAGCAACAAATGTTCTGTTTGTTGATTAAATCTCCGTTTAAAATAGCGTTACGAAGCACCGCCAAGAAGAAAGAACACAAACTATTAGATGACCTCGATTCTTGGTTACGGTTGGCTGTGGGAACACAACAAGATTACAGTTTACAAACCACATTCACACTCTTAACCACCCCATCCCAACCCGCACCCCTTGGTGGAAATGAGGTTTAAGGACCCTTCTGGACTGGTCTGGTGACTTTAACCAGCTGGCATTAGTATAACAGTAAAGTCCAGGTAAAGTCTGAGGCACCAAGGTCTCTGTGCTGTGAAAACTTGGTCATAAAGTGCATTGTTTCCTTGAGCAGGAAAGTATGTGCTAATGTATTTTGGTAAACAGTCTTTGGATCTGCACGGTTAAAATCCACCAACACTTAATGTCCGTCTGCTGCTGGTGGCTGTGTTTTCTTCCTCTACTTTTTGCATTCATCCATGTCCCGATCAGGCCTGTAAACAGTAACCATTATGTTTGGTGTCACGAGATACAGTTTCATTAAATGCCTGCTGAATGCCAGGGCACGATCCAGTTACACGTGACTCTTGAAGGAAAAATGGGTGAAGTAAATGAATGAGCAGCTTTGGCAGCTTGTTGCAGAGCAGAAAATTCAAGCTCCTTGGGATGTGTCACAGTTCTAATTTTAGTACTAGATTTAGAAATTTTATTTAGAGCTGATGGCGGATTAGCCGCTGTCCATAGGGTAAATGACACCATTGATTGTGGAAGCAAAGTAATTAACACTCAAGATAAATTGGGTCAAATCATCTTTCATATTCTGTGTCTAGAAATAATTGTTCAAGATCTTATTTGCCTTTTTAATTCTGTTGGTTCCAGTGTTTACATATTGTCCCAGTTCAGAGATGATTATCCCCAAACAACCCATGACCTACATTTTTGGATGGAGAAAAAAAAGAAGGAAAAAAAACAAACTCTTGAATCTTCATCACTAGATGGCAGTGTTGCTAGCTGTATACTGTGTGAACTGAATCAACGTGATGGGTGTTTTCCATTCATTCTTCCATTATTGTTTTTATTTAATCAACAGAAAATACAACAGTGTTTGAGAGAAATTAATAAAGCACCAGAGCTCATTTAATGTATTTCCATGTTTTTAGTTGTTAATAGAATAGTTGTTAGTGGAATAATGTGTTAGTTTTACATGGCATGCAAAAATAAACTCTACTTTGGACTTGTGCTCAGGTTTGTGCTGAAATAATGTATAAATCAAAATCAGCTCATTTGTTGCAGTTAAATACCCAAACTTTCTGTGTAAGTCCTTAATCCAGAAAGCAGTTCAAGAGACCTGGTAAACATGAAAGGACAAAATAATTATGCTTGATTATTCCTTTATGACATGACTGGTAGATATGTTTAAACATTTGCCCTCGTATCACGTGTAACTGTAAATCAGTCCTGTAAATTAGGGTTAGAAGAATTTGGCTTCCAGGGTTTCCTCATACCAACCACTCTGTTATGAAGTTGTTTTTATAGCTAAACACAAGGTTTGAGTGAAAGTTACTTTTATTTAGCAACTTACACTTCTGTTGGGGGCACAGTCTGCTTTAATAGACTGATAATTTACCTTCGTGTCTGTGGATAGAAACCTCTTTTGCTAAAGCTTGTATACACATACACAAACATGCAAATGTTTGCATCCCTATTTGTGTATAAAGCAGGGTGCCCACATCCTGATAGTAGTACATGTAAGCAAAATGACTAGCAAAAAAACAAACAAAACAATAAAGAACCAGGTATAATATTTTGCCCCATTTTTCATAGTGTTCTCTTTACTTTTAGATCAAGGTTTGAAAACTCAAGAACCAATGTATTATATCTTAATTATAAAGTTATGTTCTTGCAGTGTTAACAATAGATGGGACTAGATGGAGTTATGATTTCAGCTCTTCATTTTTGGTCATCTCACAACAGTGCAGCAGTAAATCTTTCTTCCATTGTCACCCAGGAATACTCCTTCCCCTGTGTGAATCAGGGACGTGCACTCTCAGGGAAGCCATCATCATCGGGAGCATACTCACGAAGTGTTCAGTTCCTGTGCTGCACTCCAGGTAAAGGCCTCCTAATACACAGACACCGCTAATGATGTAAGCTTCTTTTTGTTACATGAAGGATCCACACTGACTAAAAACCTTTTTACCTTGTGGTTCATGCAAGTTAAAGCGAGTCCGATGTTACATAACTTTCTTGTCTTTCAGTGCTGCAATGTTAAAGTTGGCAGAGATGGAGTATAACGGTGCCAACAGCATTTTCCTGCGTCTGTTGCTCGACAAGAAATACGCCCTGCCTTTCCGTGTTGTAGATGCCTTGGTGGCGCACTTCCTGTCCTTCCGCAGTGAAAAACGTGTTCTTCCTGTGCTGTGGCATCAGAGTCTGCTCACTCTGGCCCAGCGTTACAAGGCTGACCTAGCCTCCGAACAGAAGGAAGCACTACTGGAGCTGCTCAAGATACAAACACACCCTCAGATTGCTGCAGAAATTCGCAGGGAGCTACAGAACTCTGAGTCCAGGGATGTCGAAATTGGACTCCCTGTTACAGTTGAAATGGACTAACACAGACTGGTTTGATGCATCATCCTGCTTACTCATATCCAAAAAGACTGTTTTTTGTCATGATAAAAGATATAAAAATCCAGAGCCTCTGTAGAGTCTCAGAGCTACAATCATGTTCCTGCTCCGAGTGGTTTGCACATGAAAAATGTTCATCAGTGTTGATGGAACTGCAATTTTATATTGTGTCTCTGAGCTTGGAAATACAGAACTGTTGTCAGTACATTTGATTGAGAACAACGTTCTGAAGCAACAATCTGAATTAAAAAAGTATCTGAATACTTGAAATTGGTCATTACTTTCCATTTAATCTTTACATTTTTAACCAGGAAATTGGTGATAAAAGGAAGTTAAAAGCAGATGACCAGCCAGAAAAATGAGCTAATACCTTAAAAGATACAGATTAATCCATCATCAGTGGCTTTGTGAATAGTGTTTAAATCTATCAAGGTTTTTTTTTGCCCCACTACAACAGCAGTCAGTCTTTCATTTAGAGAAACTTTTTATTTTGTGAACAAATATTGTGCTAAATAGTTTATAATGTCCTCGACACACTAAGTGGTGCCTCAGCACAGGCCTGTTGACTTCAGGAAACAGGAAGAAGTCAGTAGGGGCCCAAAGCACATTGTGTCATGGCCCCCTTAGCAGACTAATCCAGTCATGGTTTGATACATTAATTCTGTCAGGATTAGTAATCCCATGTTATGCGGCTTTCAGCACTGTCACTGTATCCGTCTGAATTAAGTAACCGCTTGACTCGTTCATGAGTTAAACACAAAGTATCTCACTAAGCACACAATATATTTAGAAACTGTAAAAGGAATCTGCAAATCATGGCCAAAAATTTAATAGGACAATAAGTTACTAATTTAAGGGTATTTGCCAGGACTACTTCATTAAATTCGGGTAGGAATTAAAAATTTAACCATTGTATACAAAAAATGAAAAGGCATGTATAAATGCAAATTAAACAGAATTTAAATTTGTATTTGCAGTGCCCCAAACAGTGACAGATGATTTAGGGACTTAAGGAAAACATGTATATAAAAACCTTCACATGGAGGCTGAGGGCTTGAGCCTGTCTGCTTGGTTGCCCATTACCATTTAGTTGATGTATCTAGACAGCCCCACGGGACCTAGGCTTGGACTTTCTGATGGAGTATTTGTATTATTAAAGAATATGAAGGCAACAGCACTTTTTCTCCTCATTGGTTTGCATTCTTCTTTAACTCATAACCTAAAAACTCACACTATTGTCCCCCCCTTGAAGTGATAACCACTAACATAGGATCACACAATCTTTTATACCAATCTAATCCAGTTTGTTGTGTCTATTTTGGATTTTTTTATTTTTATTATTTATTTTTGGATGAAGAAAAAAAAAACTGATGTCCTTTAGATCCTGCAGTAATTGTTTGATATTACTGAACACATCAAAACACATGAATTAGCTTTTTGGAGGCGGTAACCATTTGACATGTATTCGATATACAGGTGAAAAAAAATAGAATATTGTGCAAACCTTAATTTATTTCAGTAATTCAACTTAAAGGGGGAAACTAATATGTAGACTCATTACATGTAAAATGAGATATTTCAAGTATTTATTCATTATAATAATAATTATGGCTAACAGCTTATGAAAACCCAAAAATCTAAATCTCAGAAAATTAGAATAGTGTGAAAAAGTTAAACGTTTTAGTCTCTAAGTGCCACATTCTAATAAGGTAATTAATCCAAAACATCTGCAAAGGACTCCTGAGCATTTAAATGGTCTCTCAGTCTATTTCAGTAGAATTCACAATCATGGGGAAGGTTGCTGAGCTGACAGTTGTGCAGAAAGTCTTCACTGATAAAGGTATTTGCAAAAGACGTTGGATATTCTAAAAGTGCTGCATCAAAGCACGTCAGTAGAAAAGTTGAAGAACCACTGTGCTTTAAGTCCATAATCAACGCTGCTGTCCATCAGGATATTTTAGGGCACTTCATGCTTCCTTCAGCAGAAAGCTTTTTGGAGATGATGACTTTATTTACCAGCAGGACTTGGCACCTGCCCACACTGCCAAAATAACCAGAACCTGGTTTCATGATGAAGGGATTACTGTGCTTGATCGACCAGCAAACTCTTCTGACCTGAACCCCACAGAAAATCTGTGGGGCATTGCCAACAGAAAGACACATGAGACCAAGCAATGCAGAAGAGTTAAAGGCCGCTGTTGAAGCATCCTGGTCTTGCATTACACCCCAGCAGTGCCACAGGCTGATAACATCCATACCACACCACATTGAGGCAGTAATTCATGGAAAAGGGGCTTAAACCAAATAGTTCACAATGACTATACTCTTCAGATGGTCAACATTTCTGTATTCAAAAGCCTTTATTATTATTATTATTATTATTATTATTATTATTACTGATTTGATGTAATCTAATTTTCTGAGATTTTGATTTTTGGGTTTTCACAAGTTTTAAGCCATGATCATTCAAATTATAATGAATACATGTTTGAAATATCTCACTTTGCGTGTAACGAGTCTATATAAAATATTAGTTTCCTCTTTTAAAATGAATTACTGAAATAAATTAAGCTTTATTTTTAAGCAATATTCTAATTGTTTGAGTTTCACCTGTACGTCTATGGTGGTAGCCGGACGCGGCTAATGCTAGCTAAACGGCGTTTAGACGCTACCTCACGTTAGCTTAACCACTTTGTAAAGTGGGTGTAATTGAAGATGGATAGCTTCACGGTGGATTCGGAGATAAAAACTAGTGACGTGAGGCAGGGTACAGTCCTCCGGGCAGGTACCGACCCTGCCATGACCCGTGACCTCAGAGTCTTGGACCACCTGCGGGCCCTGGAGGAAACAAGCCAGGTTTCCTCCTCCTTTTTTGGCAAAGTGCAGAAAGACATCCAGCCGTACATGAGGAGGTTACTCACTGTGTGGATGTTCAGAGTAAGGAAATTTTAATTTGGCTTTCCCAAAATGAAGGTAATTTTGGAATGGGCGATTTGAATTAAACAAGACCAATGTCTAACAGGTGTGCGAGGAGCAGCTTTGTGAGGAGGAGGTGTTTCCACAAGCCGTGCGTTACCTGGATTATTACCTGAGCAAGTTTCCCATTGAAAAACACAACCTACAGCTTTTAGGGGCAGTTTGCATGTTTCTGGCCTCCAAGATGAGAGAGACTGTCCCCCTGACCGCCAAAAGGCTTTCTGTCTATACAGACAATTCTATTCCAGTCTCAGATATCATGGTAAATATACCTTTTTAGAAGCATTAAATTCCTATATTCTGACTTTTATTTCTGTACTAGTACTGGTTACCAGGATAACCCTAGCCCAGGGGTGCCCAAGTTCGGTCCTCGAGATCTACCATCCTGCAACTTTTAGATGCATCCCTTCTCCAACTCACTTGAATCAGATGTCATCTGCATGTCATTCAGCTCTGCAGAGGCCTGGTAATGAACCAGTCATTTGATTCAGGTGTGTTGGAGAAGGGTTGCAACTAAAAGTTGCAGGATGGTAGATCTCGAGGACCGGACTTGGGCACCCCTGCCCTAGCCCATCAATGTCAATATACTCGTTTGCTAATCATTTAGCATAAAGTGCACATCTGGTTTGTTTGGTTGATTTTAATAGAATTAATCTCCTTTTTATTCAAATTCCCCAAAAGGTAGGACAACAAAATATTTCAACAGTTTTGTAAAACTAAATAAACTAACAAAAATTTGGGAGACCATCTCATAACTAATGAGGTCAGTTAGCAATGACAGCAGACTTTCAACCAACAGAGGGCTGCTTCATTTGGAAAACAAGAGAACCACACACCCAGTGGCAAACACGTTTAATCTGTAGTGCAGGACCATTTATCAGAGAGCCAGAAAGGTTGTTTGTCTTCATCATTTCGGTGCCCATCTGTATGCACTGGAAATGTCCTCACAATTTATTCATATTAAACTTTGCACCATCCTGTCTTTGGTCAAAATGTCATCTTGCAAATGAGGACCAAATTGATTCTTTGTTGGTAAAGAAAATAAAAGAGCCCTTAACATTATTTTATTTTTTGTTTGTTTGTTTTGAAAGCATCTCAAAGAGAGTGAGGCCTCCAATATATGAAAGGGAGTCAGATATTTTCCATAATTAAAAACTGCATGGGCTACTAGTTCAACATTGTGTGAAGAACAGGTTTTTATCAAACACCAAACACGATATTATTACAAATTCAGATAAACTTATGTACACAACCAGTAAATATTTAATATTCAGAACTCTGGGCTTTCAGCTAACTTTTATATTATTATTATACCATATATTATACCAACTTTATTAGTTGCAAAATTTCACAAAAAATAACACCCAATTTACTGAAATATACCATCAATAATAATTATTGATTTGATGGAGGTTTGATCCTCTGTCAGAAAAGTTTCCTTCAGATGTCTTTTATCAGTGTTTTGCCATGTTTCCACACATTTTCCTGATTATTTCAATTCCACCATTTGCTGTGTTGTGTGCAACATAAATACGTTGCCTGTGATTTCCAGTTTTATTTTTAACACAATTAAAATGGCATGGACTAAAATATTGTCACCTGAAAGTCTCCATAAAATCATGGTGTTTGGTTTGTAAATATTGTAGTGTGAATTCTAGGAGGCAGGTTTTCTCAAAAGATCATTGCATTGTAACATGATGCTGTTTTGAGGCCTTGAGGATGGCCATCTGGGTGTCGCCATTTTTGTCTTTTAAAACGGGTGGTCAATAGCTAGCAGTGAATCTGGCAGAGAACTGCAGAAACTAGGCGTACCCACAAGGTGATGAGCACAAACCTTTTGAGAACATTATTAAATTCTTTAAGACTGATTAGATTGAAGATACCTGTAGCTCTATGTGAAGACAATAGTGTAAAATATTAATGCAACCCATTTATCTGTAGGATTTTCAAGTCTTTTTGGAAGAGCCGTATAGAAAAAACAAGCAAGTTTTCTCACTGCTTCTTTTATTAATTCCATGGAAAATCAAAGGCATGCAGGCATGCATGACAAAAGAGCTTTTAATTCCAACACTTCTTAGGAAGAACAGTGTTCTTCCTCAGCCTCAGTAAGGGGTTAGGGTACCAATAACCTGCGGCCATGTCTGTGTGAATGTTCCAGCAGTGGGATTGTGATGCTAGATTGCTTTAGAGGAATGTGTACGTTGCAGGAGTGGGAGGTGACCGTGGTGTCAAGGTTAGACTGGTGTCTGGCCTCTGTGGTGCCCTCTGACTTCCTGGAGCCAATTCTTCACGCTCTCCCCTTTGTTCAACCCTCACACCTCCATAACATGCGCAGGCATGTTCACGCTTATGTCGCCCTGGCAGCCATGGGTAAGTTACATAACTGTGTTACCTACACATGAGAAGGTTTACTCAAATCAAAGGCAATAAATGTGTTCAGTTTTGTGTGTTTAAAGAGTAAATGCAAAAAAGTGTTCTGTGTAACTAAATTATTAAATAAATGTTTTAGTAAATGAACAATAAATGATTTTCTATGCAGTGAACAGAGCAGCCATAACTTTGTTTACGATGCGTCAGCAGTTCATTTTGGAGACAGAGAGCTGAGTTTGTGTAATCCTGCATTGTCTGTAGTGAAAGATCAGCATCCCACTATTCAGCTGGCTGATTTCCCACGAATCTCTGTGATGCTGCCAGAGGCAACAGGTCATAGGGATACCGTCAGTGCTTTTTCAGATTGGCTATAGCATTACAGCCATCTTAAAATTATGTCAATTCCCGGCCCTAAATATTTGAACCCATTCAGAAAGGTGTTGAGCAATAATGTCTTTGTCTCAACGTTTCCCCTCCCTGCAGCAACCAGGATATCAGATTATCAGGTTTTGGTAAACGTCTGCTTCTGAGAACTTGTTTTTGTCCTGCAGGGTGTGTCTACAAAGCTTCTATTCATCTAATTTTCTGCCAAGTAACCTTGACTAAATAGCTTGATGTATGCAGAAATTTAAGCCCACTGTCTCCAGAATAAGGAAATTTAAAGTAAAAATCTTCCTTTCTTCTCTGCAGATTGCAGGTTTTTAGTCTTCTTGCCTTCTACTGTTGCATGTGCTTGTGTGTGCATTGCCATGCAGAAGCTAAAAGTAATAGACACCACCATCTCCTTAAATTCAGTGATGACGATTTTGGCCAATCTGTTGGCTGCTGATGCGGTAAGGGTAATGTTTAACTAACTTTCAGATATCACTTTGACTTTGCCCTGTCAATAATGGCAAGGATTCTGTTCAAATAGTCTGAGGATGAAAAAACAAACTGTTTAATGCATGTGTAAAGATCTTGCAAGAAAAATGTTGAATTATCTTATTCATTCCCATTTAAAAGGCCTTCAAATGGGCCTTCTTTTTTTTGTTCCCTGAACAGAGCACCATCCTCCACTGCTATGAGCTGCTGGGGAGTGTGTTGGAGTTCAGCCTGCCCTCATGTTTCCAGGATAACATGGACAGGTCAAACGAACCAGGGATCAGCTACACCCTTGCTGACATCCAGGATGTTGTCCTAAAGCCACCTCAGGAAATCAAGCTAAAACGCTCCACCCTGCCATAAAGATTCAAACAAATGATCAATTTAAAAAGACGAGAGATTGAGTAAGAAGCTCAAATATTACTCCTCACATTTTCTTACATGGGTTTTACTTTGTGTTTTAATACAGTTGCTGGTTTTGTTTTTTATTGCTTAGAGCAGATTTAAAAGCTATTTAGATTGTTCATTAATACTTGAGCTTTTTTTCTTTTTCTGGTACTTAATTAGAATTTATTATTTATTGAATTTCTCAATGCACCACTGGCAGCTCTGACCAGTTTAAAGATATTTCTGCCTGTTTTTAACCATACTGACTACAAATCAAACCTGTTAACCAACATACAAACATGTATATAGGTCACAAACAACATCAGCCAAACATTTAGTTCTTTGATGTTTTTTATTGATTTTTCTCATTCCAGTCATGTCACTGTAGATCAGTCAAACAAATAACAGGCCAGAGGCTTTGGCAAACTTGTGGTCATTGCAGATATAAAATGTATTAACTGAACATGCATGTGTGCAATTTGCATGTTAAGGAAAGATGAAAAGTGATGTAATGCCCACATACATATTCAATTACTTCAAACAATCTTCCTAGAATTGTACATTTGCCTGTCAATCTTCAATAAATGATCCGTTATCAGTGACCAAGAGTAGCTCTGTCCTTTACACGTTCTGCCCAGATGTCACTAACTCCCAGCTGAAAGAAACTATTACTTCAGCCTGCATGTGATCAGTTACACATAAGCCCTAGTATGCCAGCATTTAAAAAAGTAAGGGTCTGAAAATTCAGCTGGATAGCTACAAAGATTAAATATCATCAAGTTCTGTTAACAGTTACGTGGATAACCATATCCAGTTTTGCAGAATACTGCAGGTTCCCATGTTACATGATTCCAAATGTAAAAAAAAATCCACGTCTTCTTGTTGAGCTAATTATGCCACTTCCTTGAAATAGTGATGAAATGAGCTCCACCTTCAAACAAATTGCCACCTGCGAACATGGAGTCAACACCCACCTGTGCATTTGCATCAGCGTAGACCAGTAAAAGCAGGTTCTACTGGTTGAGCCTGTCTTGAGTCACAATTGTTATTCAAGTCATTAACCAAACATGTAGCAAGTAATTTCAGGAAAGCAAACAATTTTTTTCTGAGAGCTGAAGTTCCAGTCTTATACACACACCAAAAAAAAAAAAAAAAAAAAAACATCTTGGCACCTTTTGCTAGTGCTTTTTATAAATATAAAAAAAATGTCTAATAAGTTTAGTCTTTGGTGTATGAAATATATTCCACATCTCCCCAAACACAGTAAAGGCTGTAGTTTGATAGAAGAAAGATGTGATCCTAACTTTGAATCTATTTGATGTTTTTCTCCTACATTATGATCACAAAGCTAGAATCCAAAAGAATGAAAAACTTTCTCAAGCCATGCTGTCAGTAATAAATGGCAGTGGCTTTGTGCATCTAAAGTATCCTGTAGTCATAAACCTGGTAAAATGGGCCATTTTTAAACTCCAGACCAATAACACCATGTAGAAAATATTTTCTTATTGACTTCATCTGATGTTATATATTCTCTAAACCAGTGTTTTGGTTTCACTGTGTGTTTCTCATTAAGTACACACTCATTAATAGTAAGTTCTCATATTGAAAATTAGACCAGAGACTCTCTTTTCCTGAGATTCTTTGAAATGGGGATTTTCAAGTTACTCATCAACTCTGTCTTTTCCTGATTCTTGACCTCTTTTACCCCAGTTGAGATCTTAATCAGTCTAATTACCACAATTTAGTCTAATTTAACAAATCAAATAAAATACAATCTGATGTTTAACAACACACTCCCACCATTTTTGGTACTTCTGAAGTTGGTCAAAATGACAACGTGCAGGTATTGTCACAGGATGCACTTTTTCATGTCTTCAGTAGTGTGGAAAAAAAAAAACAAAACAAAAAACTTTACTAAAAAGTCATTTGTAGTTTTCATTTTCTAATTACTGGCCTTCAGCTCACTGCAGAGCCCCGTATAACCATGGCCTGTTTGTAGTCTTCTGTGACATTGTCACAGTCAGTGATAGAAAAGGCACTGTCAGCCACCCCGGTCTCATAACAGTCCCACGGCCTCAGCATCCCCTCTGCCAGAATACCATCTTCAATGATGTCCAGCAGGTTGTCTGCAGAAACGCTGCCTCTCATACTTGCCTTGGCTGGTTTTTCTATTTGTATTGGAGGCCTCACGTGGTCTGGAAGATCGAGCTGATCAAAGGACTCAGAAGACAGAATGCTGTCCTCACTGATGGCCCCGCTTGGTCTAGACCTGGTGCTCCCTCGGGGTAAAGAAGCTGCCAATTGGTCCAGAGAGCCAAACTCTTGTAGCCCACTTGAAGAAAACTTTCCATTACGCTTGAGAATGCCCTTCCTGCAGGTTGGTGCTGAAGGGCACTCTTTAGGTGGTGCTATCCACCCAGAGTCACTGTTTTCAGGAGAAGAGGAGTAATACCCTGATTCTTGCTCTGCAGGCTTCTTTAGGATCCCTTTACGAGGTGGCAATGCAGATGGAGCGGGGTTAGCTGGAGCAGACAAACCCAAAATGTTCTGCGGATCCACCGACCCTGCAGCAGGAATGTCGCCCACTGCCTTCTGTTTCAGGCTGTTGCGTCGCTTTAGAATACCCTTGAAAGGCCGAGAGTCTGTGCTTCCTTCATAAACTGTCTGGGAGACATTATTTTCTTTACGCGATCTTCGCAGGGAGCGTTGTCTGACTACGTCGCCTCCACCAGCCTGTGGGCGGAGCAAGCAGCGCATTTTGGAGCCATTTTCCAGCAGAGGCCTAGATGTACGGCGCAGCCAGCTAGCAACACTAGCCAGCCCCGTTGAATGTGATGTAGCTGCTGGCAAAGAGGTCTGTTCTACTACACTGCTCTTTTTCTCACACAGTAATGGCTGCTGGTAGCCCCAGTTGAGCCACCAGTGTCCAGCGATCTCCTCTATTGTAGCTCTGCGCTCAGGATTTACCATCAGCATCCAGCGGATGAGTCCACAAGCATCTGACAAAGAGAACAATGAGAAAACATAGTGAACTTTGTTCTTATAACATTATGTATTTACACGAACACAGAGTTCCAATACTTTAACCCAAAGTTACACTTATAACTCACCAGAAGGGTTAGTGGGTTTCCGGTAGTTTCCAGTGCTGATCTGCTGGACCAAAGTTTTGTGGTTGTGACCATCAAATGGCATGGTACCATGAACTAGCGTGTACAACAGTACACCAAGGGACCAGGTGTCCACCTCTGGCCCATGGTATGGCCGTCCATTGACGATCTCTGGGGAAGCATACAAAGGGCTGCCACAAAAAGTCTGAAGAAATGCATCGCCATGGTAGACGTTTGACAACCCAAAGTCTGCTATCTGCAAGAGCAAGAGGTCAAAGAGATTATTTAAGAGCAAAGATATCACATCACATGAGCTCTGTTCAATAAACAGACAACTTATCAAATTGTCCTCCAAAAAGATCTTTAAAGATCTTCTGCCATTAACATGCTGGAAATTTAATGAAATCAAACGCAAAAATCGTGCAAATATTTTTAATGATCGTGAGCAGCACATTGTGTCATTGTGCATACCTTCACGTTGCCGTTGGCATCTAGTAAAATATTCTCCAGTTTCAGGTCCCTGTGTACTATTCCATTCTAGGAGGGGGGAAAAAAACATTATACCTTTTGCATGCTTTTTACATAGATCAGCAATATTTACAGACAACTGTCTTTATTATATAAAAGAATTAGTTTACTGGATTCAAGCACATTCTTTTCAAACTGAACATTTTCTTCTGGTACATCAGTTATGCTTCATTGTCCTCCTCTCTGCAGGGGGGCATGCCTTTGACTCAAATGAGTTTGCATTTGTTTTGCTTCCAGAAATGCAGGTCAGCTACAGTTTTCACACTGAATGCTCTTGTAACGGACGAATTATTGCTGTTTATGTTGTGTTTCGTTCTTAAAATGCAATCATGAAGACCTTCAACATTGCATAAGAATGGTGAATTATACATCAGCACCATGTAAAAGTGAATTATTGCAGCTGGTTTACAGTTTTATGACAGGGCAATTCACTCAGTAAACACTGTGGAGCAAACATTTTTAGATGCAGTGCAAAGTACTGCACAGCCACGCTAAAATATAGTGCACACCTAATGTTTGTAATTACTTAGCTCTGGCCTTCAGGAACTACTAACTGGTGTTGGTACTGTCCCTTCACACCCTCATTAAACTGTGAGACCATGCGTGTGCGGCTTTGGATAGTTGGCCTTTAGCCCTAATGCGAGCTCTGTAGAGACTAACTGCTCATTTCCTGCTCCATCGTTCTCACAGCCTCACTGTTCAGAGTAGCAGGATAACAATGTATAATATCCATTATATAACTTTAGAGGTGTCCTACAAACAACCCCCCCCCCACACAAAAAAAAACAAGTGGGTCGCTGCGTCATTAGACATGACATGGCAGATGGAGCAAAGGCTGAAGGTCTGACAGGGTTAATATACTGAACTCTGTAAGAAGACTACATTCTAACTTCAGTGGACAACTTTAAATGTTGCTGATATGAGGAAAACAGCCTTACCTGATGGCAGTAGTGCACAGCAGATACGATTTGCCTGAAGAAGTGTCTGGCCTCCCATTCAGCGATGTTCCTCTTGTCACAGATGTAGTCGTACAGGTCTCCCCGGCTGGCATATTCCATTACTATCACAATTTTGTCCTTGTTCTCAAATACTAAAAAGAGAAAAAAATCTTAAGTAAAACCCTCTGGAGTGTCTCTAAGTAATTATATTTTGTCATGTTTAAGATAATAAAACTGTGCAATTACTAGTTGTCATTGATTTGGATAAACAAGCCATCAGGATAATTGTACAACAACAAACACGCAATGTAATGCAGAAACACTGATAATGACCATCTCATCAGGCATGAGGAGAACTGGACGACACGAGGCTCTGAACATTATTTCAAAGCGTCGCTGGACTCCAACAGGGTATCAGTGCTTATGTAACTGAGCATCGGGTCTTCTGCACAAAGACTTGCGTGACTCAACTCTGAACGTCAATTAGAGACTGACTGAGATATGTGTTTTGACAGGTGTCACATTTCTCACAGTGTGCAGCCCAGTTTCACTCTCCCCCAAATAGTCAGCCGTTTCATTAAACCCAAGCACCAAAAAACAGCAAAACTCTTGAATACGTACCTTCGTATATGGTGATAATGTGTGGATGACACAGCGAGGACATGATTTCTATTTCTCTGCGAATATGCACCAGATCTTGCTCATCCTTGATCTTCTCTTTTCTGATTGACTTTACAGCAACCTTAAAAAAAAGAGAGGAAACAAACAAATGCTTGACCTGTGGGAGAAACTTAATTTTTTTTCTTTTTTTAGCTCAATTCTTTTATAAAAAATGTGTCTGTGTCCCCCGTTTTGGGAACCACTGCTAGTATGTTATGAACCTTCCAGGTGTCTTAACTCATCCAGAACAGGCCTTCTTTCTGTCTTCACAGTAGTTTAACACTGCATTAACTGCTTAATTAATAACTTAATTGTGCTATATAAATAAATATCCCTTTGATATCTTTATCAGAAATATCTTATAAAGTATGCCCATGTTTCAACAAAACCCTGAGTCAAAAAGTTATGGACAAAATAAATGTTTAAACGATGGTTAGCAGCTTATCGTGTGGTTAGAAAGATGTGAGAAATTAATAAATTGAGTTGGTGATGCCTGTTTAGCTGAGTAAGCTCCAACTATCTTAAAAAAATTAGTTGCTATTCAATAAAAAAAAAACAAAAAAAACTGTGTCCCTCTAAAGCTTGTCCAATTGTGAAGGGCAGTGGACCGAAAACTCTGCTGTGTTTATAAAAAGGCAGAGGGAATGCAGGGTCATGTCTGCCATGAAAATAACAAAAACTAATCTACTGTCTGCCACCTCGGTCTTCAAGGCCCACTGAGGAACATTTAGATCTGAATGGTATCTGCTGGCTCTATAATCACGTGTCACGTATTCGTGTCATGGCTGTCTCTTTGAAGCTTAAATGCTAAAGACTCCTCTATGTGTTGAGTACATCATCAGTCTACCCCAAAGCTTAAAGGGTGTCATGAGGCGCCAGATGGCTCATCTGCTGGGATGTCCTAATTTTTCTATAGCTACTAAGCCCTCAAGGCTGGTGACATTAAAGTGAGTTGTCATATCAGTTTCAACACATGGCCATCTCCCATCCTGAGTCACTGTCTGACGCCGATTCTCCTCAGCACCACCTTCCCACCACACAGACTCCTTTCCTGATTCTGGGAACTGAGGTTTCCTGTGTTTGTTAGCAGAGCTGTCAGACAGACTGAACTCACACTCATGACGGCTTCACACCACTGTGATGTTCTCAGAGTGTGTGTGGAGTCTTTGTCACCATCTGTCTGTGCCACGTAATACCCACTCAAAGGTCAAAAACTTCCATCAAAAACTTCCAAGATTTCACAGAGACTTTCTAAGGAAATACACGGAAAACATAACCGGCTGATCCAGTTCAAACTTAGATTAGTTATAAGAGTAGTTAAAATTAGATTTATACATAATGATGCAAACATTTAGGGCATCCATAAAAACTGCTGCAGATCACCCACTCAGCTCTACGTTGCTCTGCTTGGTTAGTTTCTCAACCATCTGATAGGCTTTAACATACTAAACTTTATTTTATGTACTTTTCATTTATATTCAAGCAGTAAAAACACTACAAGCCAACTCAGAAGTATAAATTTGTTCACACATGTATTGTAAATAGGTTTATTTATTGGACAGCCCTACAAATTAGAGGTAATGTTTTTGCTTTTCAAAGAAAATTATGAAGCATTTCCTGGCAGTCAAAGACTTTCTTGCACAATTTCACTTACTGCTCGGAAGAGCAGCGTAGAGAGGGGAAAAAGTTGAAAAGGTCAGAATTCAACAAACACTTATAGGATATTAAACAAATATGTTGCCTCATCTACATGTTTTGGTTCCATCAGGTCACCACAAGGAAAGTCTGCGATCAGCATTCAAATAAGAGAAAAAAAAAATTGTACAAAACAATCAGATTACTATGAACACTCAGACATGGGGTTGGGTACATAGATAAATGGTTTCCAACAAACTATTTTCCCAGGTCGAAATTAAAAGAACCCTTCCTCAATATATACCTATGTAATATATAATAAAATAACTGGTCCACAAAAGTCCTTTAAAACAGTGGTTCTCGATCTAGACCCTCAGGACCCACTGACTTGCATGTTTTAGATGTGTTTTTGCTCCAACACACCTGGTTGAGATTGACGAACTTCCTCAACAAGTTCTTTGCAAGCCTGTAAACGAGCCAGTCATTTCATTCAGGTGTGTTAAAAAAGGCTTGCCTCTAAAACATGCAGGGCAGTGGGTCCTGAGGAACAGGATTAAAAAACTTTGCTTCAATATCAAAGTGCAAGTAAGCTGTGCCTTAAAATTCACCCTTTACAGGTCAATTAGACACCTGCGGCTTGTTCAGAACTCTGTTGCTCGTCCTCACTAAGACCAAGGAAGTGGACCACATCAGTCCAGCTCTGAGGTCTTTACACTGGCTGCCTGTTCGCTAGAGGATAGACTTTAAAGTTCTGCTGCTGGTCTATTTAAAAAACCAAGATTCAGAAATAAAGTGTTGGAGCGATTTCAGTGTATGGAGTCAGTTTATGAAACAATCTGGATAAAGAAACTAAACAAAATCAATTGTGTTTAAAAAGATTGTTATAGACTATGATAAGAAAATATTATAAAGAGGTTAATTTGTTGTGTTCTGTTTTGTTCTGTGGTATTCTGCAGATAAATGAAGTGTAAAATGTAAATTATCTCTTAGGAATAAGCAGCATGTTGGCCTGCAGCTGTTCTGGTTAAACTTTATTAGTTAAGTGTGACTTATTATTGCTTTAGTTATTTTGTGTGAGATGTGCAGATTATATAAGATTTTCTTTTTGTGTTTGAATTTTTTGTTGTATTGATTTTTTTTTCATTCATTCTTAACTAAAATTAAAACAAAGAAAAGACCTGTTGACCAAGTATGGACATATCAGACCACTCGGGTCATCTGGATCCGTTCTCTTATCAGTTCCCAGAGTCAGAACCAGACATGGAGAAGCTGCATTCAGCTTCTATGCTCCACATGTCTGGAACAAACTCCCAGAAAACCTCAGATCAGCTGAAACACTCCGTTTATTTAAATCCAGGCTAAAGACCCACCTGTTCGCTGCTGCATTTCAGTTGTTTTTAGTCCAAATCTGCATCTGTTTTAGGCTTGAAATTTTAAACTTGATCATGTTTTAATGCTGGTTTTATCCAGTTGTCTTTTTTCCCCCTTTCTCTTTTGTTTTTAAGCTATTATTTTCTGATGATTCAATGTGTCTTTAAAGCACCTTGACTCACCCTGTTGTTGAATTGGGCTGTACAAATAAACATGCCATGCCTCATAAAAAGGAGGATTAAAAGGAGACAATGGATTACACCCTCAAACTATTAAAAAAAAAAAGTTTTATGAAAGTAAACTTAACAGCTTCTTACATTTGTGTTTTTGTGACATTAAATTTTTCTGTCTTCTAGCTTTGACTTGTTTGTTTCTCAAGATAATTAAAATGTGGTTTCTAAATGCAGGGGAGTAAAACACAGTGACTGAAAAGAGGACGCAAGCAAAGACAAAAGACAAAAAAAAGTCATATAGTTTGGAGTGTTTTGCAGCCAGAAGGACAGAGCTGTATCTCATTTTAAAGAACAGCAACCATGTTTTTTTTATGACATTACATTCATGGAATGTCATATCTGGTTTTAATTAAAATGATTAAAGAAAAATGTGCCTGGCTTTTAAAAGTCATTAAAAGGCTAAAGGAGTGCCATTTCTACATATATTATGCATTTCCTCCCCCGATTCAAATGCCTTACATGTGCAACTCATATCAGGCAGCCACTGGCATTGGGCAGTGATAAGTGATAACTCCTTTTGCATTCTTCATAATTTTACCTCCAGTCTAGACGTTGCTTAGAGATAAGAATTTTGCCTTCAAAGCAAGGTTTTATAAATAGATAGTTGGAGTCAAACTATTCAGTTTATTAAATGTGGCCAAAGGTCTGTAGAAAACCTACATCATTACAACTGTGTCTTTTGTTCCGTGACAGGTTTAAATGAATAAATAAATAAAAGGCAGCAGTAGGAAAGGTCTGGGTAGGAATTACACCAGTTCCTTTACTGTTTTATGAGTATGCTTTGTCAATCACTAACTCAAAACAAACTCCAACTAAGACAGAAGTTCAAACTTTTTAATCGTTTATGAAAAACTGGAGCATTCTTATCTAGTTACTAAAGTGGTGCATTTGTTTGGATAGACATAGAGCTTCCTTGTCCTGCACTGAGTGGCAGATCTATGCTACAATAATGTACGTTGAGCCCCCACATAAATGGGTTATGCAATCAAACCTATGCACATAAAAAATGGAAACAGCTGTGGGGCTGTAACATGCAAACTGAAGCCACTCTCAGTGTTGTGCCACTGCTGAGTCATATCTTTGTCCAGTATGTTGTCAGTGCCGAGGTAGGTACATGAAAAGAAAGCTAATTAATGTGTTTTTCTATTTCATTCTGTACTACCTCATGTCCGTTTGCTGCGAGTCCAGAAACATATACTTGGGCTGTGTTTATACATCTGAACAAGGGTTTGAGGCATGCTGGTTTAGGAAGCTGCCTGCAGTGATAACTCTCAGACACCAACTCATATCCTATTAAAACAGCGCAGGTAAAGTCATGTCATTCAATAAAAGAGCAGAGAGGGTGTGTGAACAAGCCTAAACTTGTATCACTGCATGTTTACTCCATGAAAACAAGGGGAAATTTCTGACACTTGAGTTTCAGTTTGAGTTTCCTTGAGTTGAGAGCACTTTTACTCCAAGACTAATTTTCCTTTAACAGTGAGCATGTATGATCAGTATGACTCAGTAGATGAGCCTACTTTGTTTTACTGCCAGCAACTTGATTTGAATCCATCATGCTGCAATTAGGAAGATTTATCTTATTTCAGCCTAAATATTTTTTTTTTTTTGTTTTGGATCTTTTTACTGCAATTAGGATTTTCCAGGCACAATCATAACAAACCTAACACAGCTGAAAATAATATAAATAAGCAACAATTTTGACAAATATAAATTTATTAGATTCCCTTTTTTTTTAAACTGACTTAGGTTTTAAGAACTGTGTTGCATTTTACTGCAGTTTTTTTTCTAATACTTAGCCTAATTTAATTGTTTTACCCACAATAAACATGACCTATATACACACATTCATAAATCTAAAAGTAGAAAATTTTTCTTATGGTATTTGGAGATCTTTAATCTACAAAAGCCACAAGCCTTGTGTTTACCAACCCCCCCACTTGCTTCTTTTCAAGCCTTATCTCATTCCAGTTTGCTTTAAATACCTCCCATTTCCCCTTAGGTCATGGAGAACTGGAATTCACCGTCAAGTCAAATTGCAATTCCCCTCCTGTTTCCTCATTAGAAAGAAAGTTAAAACTTTCCCATCTAAAACTTCTTCCTTGGGCAAATCCCACAGACATTCCAATAAAACACCTTTCCGTTATGCTTCCTATATGTATGTCAAATTAAAATGATTATGTAAAACTTTCTTTTTTGCCCCAGACACTAGCATTTCTGTGTGAAAATATGTGCATAACTGCAAGATGGTGCACATGTGCATCTGCCAAAATCAGCACCTCATCAAACAAAACTTTCATGGTCTGCTGATAAATCTCATGAGAATATAGATAGATAGATAGATAGATAGATAGATAGATAGATAGATAGATAGATAGATAGATAGATAGATAGATAGATAGAAATACTTTATAAAAATTATTAAATTTGGGATGTATATATATAAATAAAGGTTAATTTAAAACAAACACTGACCTCTTTGGCAAACATCTTAAAAGCGTGCATTTCGCCTTTGGCTTATTTCAGTGTGGTAAATAGCCCCCATCATTTTCTCTCAATTAAACCTCAAGTCACTGCCGTATTTTTTCCATCTAAAATCAAACTCTAAACTACCTGATAGCAGATTGTATGTCTCCTAAAAATAGCCCTCTGAGTCTAAACAACAGGTGGCCACCAGGACAGCAGAGCAAACACTGACCTGAAACTGACTGCAGACCTGATGCAGGACAAAGTATTAACAACAAGAAGAACAGTATCAACGGTAACTTACCAGTCTGCCTGATCTTTCCTTGGCTTTTTTCACTTTGCCGTAGGTCCCTTTTCCCAGAGTCTCCAGAAACTCGTACCTGTGTTTCAGGTTGTGTTTATGATGGTGCCTCTTCACGGCTTGCTTTTTCACGGCCACCTGGGACGGGGCTGTCCCAACAGGACTATTTTCATCAGGCCCGAAATGCGGCCAACAGTTTGCTGGAAGATGCAAACGGTGTGAACCGTCCATGGCGACACTGTGTTGTTGTCTTTGTTACTTATATTCAGACGCAGGTGTCGTTTAAAAAAAATGCATTCCTGAATCCGGAGATGCCGCCGCGCCTCTAAAATATTCAGGTTCAATATCAAAGAAATTATACAAGTCTTCCCTCTCCAGCTGAAAAGCGAGTAACTAGGACCAAACAGCAAAGGCGGAGAGGGAAACATGCACCTTCGTCCCAGGAACGACTCAATTGTCTTCGAGCTGCTGACTGAACTATTAGCAGGTACACCGCGTGCGGACAGCGGCGGAGCTAGCGCCACCCGCACCCTGAGCGTCAGTCGAAGGGGCGTGTCAGGTGACGGAGGACGTACAGCAAACGTGGGCGTTTAAAAAGCAGAATGCCCTAGTTATTTGGTCTACCTTTATTTTCTTTTTTTCTGTAATATCCTGGTTTATTATTTCATGTTGTCTGAGCGTAACCTCGACATGGATGGTTGGAATTTCAAGATGTTCTTTGAAAGGTAACCCAGTGGTCTAAATTTACTTACTGCAGTCTAACAGAGGTGTACTTTACTGAAATTACACAAATTAAATTTCCCCCACTACATGAGATACGTCGACACAAAACAGAATAAATTTGCAACCTTACAAGACTAAGAATATGAATGTGGAATTACGGTACGGGTTATTTAAAATGTGGAGATGACAAGTGGGAAAGAACTGGTAAAACCAAATTTAGTTATTTATTTGTTTGTTTATTTATTTATTTAGCACACTCTTTTAAAAGAGCCAGAGATTCTTACAATCATTTGAAAGAGTTTTTGAGCATTAATTCTCAAGACTTTTTGAAGGTCTTTAAAAGTTTTTCTTTAAATCTTTTCATTAATTTTACTTTTGGCACCTGACTATTATCGCAGAGTTTTATCAGATAACAGAGATGTTTGGGCCAGATCTGGAATACTTTTGGGATTCATGGCTCAGTCAAGGCACTGGCAAGTGTTTGGTGGGCCAGAAGGGGACCAAATGCCAGTTGCCAGCCAGACTTGGATTATGCAAATCTTCTGTAGGCCACATCTGGTCCAGATTTTGGTTACCAGCCTGGACGTGGATTACACATGTATTTTGAGGGCCAGACGTAATCCTAATACAGGACGCCTGGCTGGGCGTAGATTATGGCAATTTCCTTGTGGGCCACATGTGGTGGTCATGTGGCTAAGTTTTGACAGCCACACTCACATTTAGTCAAGTCATGCTGTAAGTCAAAGCCAAATGTGGGTCAAAAGAAGATAAAGAAGAAGAAGAAGAAGAAGAAGGAGAAGCAGAAAAGAAGCAGATCTGGGCCATATTTGGACCAAATATTTTTTGCTATCTGGGGTTTTAAGCCACTTCACAATGACTTGTGAACAAAGAAAACATAAAATGGTGCAAAACACAAAGTATGAACTAGTGTTATGCCTACACATAGCATACAACATGGCTTAATTTCTTCTCTCTTTGAGAAATAGGCAGAATTCCACCAAAGATCTGAAGGATATCTTTAGCCCTTTAGTGGACTATTTTTCACCAAAGCCTCATCAGAAATTATCTCCATGGAAGGGTGGCTATCAGTAAACCACTGTTAAGGAAAAGCAGAGGGACAAAAGGATGACATCTGCACTGTATCATATTTATAGCACACAATTATTTAAAAATAGCAATATTCAGATATTTATAGCAAAAATGTGAAAATGAATGATAATACTGTGATTATAGTCATCTTTAACTTTGTTTTATGTTTCTGTCTCTCTGGATAATGGATGACATTCAAAATAGGGGTGTATGGGGAAGTGGTGGTGTGTAACTATTTATGAAGGGTACTAAAAGAAAAGTACATTTCGTAGATAGTAAGGCAAGGCAAATTTATTTGTATAGCACATTTCACGTACATAACAATTCAAAGTGCTTTACATAAAACATTAAAAGCATTACAGCGGGGTGCAGGAAGCAATAACAAGTGCATTAAAAACTAACCTTAAAAAGAAATAAAAGAAATCAAATAAAAACAGAAAGAAAAAGCTAAAGTAAAATACATAAAATGCAAGAAATAAAGTTCCATTGTGGGGAAAACAGTATTAAAACATTATCAAGTTTAAAAATTAAAATTAAGAAACAGATGCAGAATCTAACTCTAAATAAAAACTACTGAAATGCAGCAGAGAACAGGTGGGTCTTTAGCCTGGACTTAAATAAACTAAGTGTTTCAGCTGATCTGAGACTTTCTGGGAGTTTGTTCCAGACATGTGGAGCATAGAAGCTGAAAGCAGCTTCTCCATGTCTGGTTCTGACTCTGGAACTGATAAGAAACTGGATCCAGATTATCTGAATGGTCTGGTTTCATAATGCATCAAGAGGTCACTGATGTATTTTAGTCCTAAACCATCCAGAGCTTTGTAGACCAGAAGCAGAACTTTAAAGTCTATTTTCTGACGAATAGGCAGCCAGTGTAAAGACCTCAGAGATGGACTGATGTGGTCCACTTTCTTGGTATTAATGAGGACTCGAACAGCAGATTTCTGAATAAGTTGCAGGTGTCTAATGGATTTTTTAGGTAGATCTGTTAAGACACTGTTACATTAATCAAGCTGACTAAAGATGAAAGCATGGACTAGTTTTTCCAGGTCGTGCTGAGACATCAGATCTTTTACCCTTGATATATTCTTAAGGTGATAGTAGGCTGATTTTGTAATTCCCTTAATGTGTTTTTCAAAATTTAGGTCCGAGTCCATCAGTACACCTAGATTTCTAGCCTGGTTGGTGGTTTTTAGGTGTATAGACGGAAGCTCTGTGGTGACCTTTAATACTTTTTCTTTGGCTCCAAAGATAATCACTTGAGTTTTGTTTTTCAACTGAAGAAAGCTCAGACACATCCAGTCATTAATCTCCTCAATGCATTTACCAAGAGCCTGTACGGGGCCTCGGTCTCCTGGTGACATTGTGATATATATCTGTGTGTCATCTGCGTAGCTATGGTGACTACTTACTAAAGTAAGAAGGCAACCAGATGAACTGCTAACCTCTGCAATCACCCCAGCTGAACAAAAGCACTTATGACATCATTGTGTGTATTTTAAGATAATATCAGTATCTATGTGTTTGATATCACAACACTTGTCAGTGCTGGCATAACACCACACCTAGTGTGCAAACATTTGAATTCATATGGCAATTACAGGTAAACTGCAGGATGTGTTTTGATGATTTAATAAATAAAGTGATGTCAGTAGCGCATTGAATCGTGGAGCAGAGACAATGGCTAAGAGGTGTCATTACCGCTTTTGGCCGCTAGAGGTCAGCATGTACTTGCTAATTATTAGAATCTGTGAAATGATTTGGAATATTTTATTAAAAGAAAACCAGAAAGAGCATGCTGTCAGTCTGAATTATTCAGTAACATTAAGCAGTTCATGTGTTATCTATGAATGTATGCTTAAAACTAATGTTCAGTACATCACTGAAACATGTAAAATATTAGTTCAGACACATCTAATGATGTTATAAGCTGCCACCATCAGATTTGATACTTTGGGATGAGTAGCAACTCTTTCAAATCAAGCCTCTAAACAGTTTGTCGGGCCCGTTAGTTTTAGGCTTTGTTGACTGAATAATATGACAGAGATTTTTCACTCATATATCCACAGAAACACCCTGCAGAAATTAAAATAATCAAAAGTAAATCTGGAACAAAACTTAAAAATGATCCATGAATATTTGTAATCTGGTAGCAAAATTCAGTGTATTTTGTCTTGACAATCACTGACACTGAAAATATGGCTGATTAAATATAAATCAGTCTATTTGACTGTTTCCGTGACTGTTCTTCTATAATATCAACATCAGAGATCAGCAGGATTTAATATCAAGAAATTTCTACTTTATTAAGTCAGAGATTATAAACTTTTATAGAAGACGACCTGATTTAACCTAATCTTTGAAATACTGTTTGTGTAATTCAGCATATCTTCTAGAAGAGTGAGCACTTTAGTAAATTGTGATATTTTATTCAACAAGTATTTTGTTTCCTGTAAAAGATAAACTCGAAATATTTATTTGCGACCACATGCATTATTTGCATTTAACCTTCATATCAAAACAGAGTGAATGAATGAATGAATGAAAGTCTTTATTAACATAATACAATGAAATACAATGGAATATAATGAAACTTTGTTTAGCAGTAATCTCCAGCAGCAGCCATAAATATGCATATGTATGAACAAGAAATGTATGGAGTGTAAATTCTGAGCAAATTTACAATTCTTTTTTCGCAAGACAGTCTTCTTTGAAGTGGAATCAGACACAGCAGTTAAACAAGAATATTGATGGTAATGGCCATCTCCGGCCATTAACAAAAAACCTGTAACAAAAAATATACAAAATAAACAAATGCTGGGGTTAGCGGACCTGCTGAAAGAAATAAACCAAAACACATACCAAAAACCACCAAGTAAAACAAAAGAATTGCCGTACAGAACTCGGTGAAACTAAAACCAAACAAAAGAGCAGCAGATCCATAACTAATCATAAGTATATCATTCATATATATATATATATATATATATATATAACACATCAAAGAGAAAAAATGCTATTACCTGTCTACTAAGGCATGGGCAACAGTAATTTTCCTCTTATATTTTAGTGATTTAGTGTGTAATGTTTTTCTTCTTTTCTTTTTTTTTTAAATGGATGTTGATATATACTAAATAAACATTTCTGCATTTCCCAGAAATCAGTGCGTCACCTCTGGGCCCTCCCATTTCTTTCCCTAACTTTGGTCTGGTCGACTTTCTGTTTTGCTGTGATTTGACTGCTTGGTCTCAGCTTAGCTATGTGATTCGGTCCGGACACTCCTCGCTCTACCACACAACTCCCCGTTCTCCTTCCCTTCTTTCCCGCCGGGGGAACAACAGACAGCTTCATTTAGCTGTGTTGACGGGCGTTGCTCTCCGGGGTGGAAGATGTCCGCTGACTTCTCTGGTCCGTGGGCACTTTAAAGAAGGGATTTCCCAGGGAGCTTCATCGGGAAAAGTCCGACGTTTTTAGTCGTGCTCCGGCTGCTCATGGTATCAAAAGCTGGGGGGCTCCCATTTGAAAAGTGAGACTGCATGGCCGTGAAAGAGTGCTCTGGACCATTAATGTGAAGTTAGAGAGTATGTTTATTGTGCCAGGCCAAGGTGGGGACGGAGAGGAGATGCCATCTGGCTAGCAGCGCTAACGTTTGTGGACCGCAGCTAGGTCGCAAGTCACAGATTACTTAGCGCATTAGTGGGCAACACAGTATCGTGCAATCGATATCATTTGTTTTTGAAACACTTCAGTTTGCTTTCAGTTGGGAAAAATATTTACGAAGAATGACAGCTAAGATTAGACGAAATGGAGGCTAGCTTGTTGGGAAATTTTCGCCTCCAGCAGTCACGTCGCTAAGCTAGCTGTTTGTCAACATAACAACAAATGCCTATTTCTCTTCTGTCCTCTGACAGAACGGACTAAATAAACTGTTTACTAATAATACACTCACGTTTAACACATTTTTAGACCGGCTACCGTTCAATGAATGTTTGTCGTGTTGATGTGTTTTACAGTCTAGCAGGTGAACAAGCATGACAGCTAGTTAGTAACAGAAAAGGTGTGATATTGGCACATTTTCGTTTGAGCATTTCTACTTTAAGGCTCTGCTTGAGACCTGCTTAACCTGTCAAATCGCAACAAGAAGAAAGTAGCAGCACGTTCTGTTCACCATGGAGGGAAATGTACAACAGAAAATGACTCCTTTAGCTCGGGAACTGACGAGAATATTTAACAGCTACAACAAACACTCCATACAGCTGAAGAAGAACCTAAAGGAGACTAATATTTTCCTACGGGAAATAAGGCAAAACTACAGCAATGCTTGTGCATCGACCATAAGCTCAGATTCAGCTTCTCTGGAGGCAGGTAAGGTTAAATACATTCAGCAGCATCTGGGCCATGCTCTTGAATATGTGTGTTTAGCTATTTTCGAAGCTCCTGGGATGATTGACAGAAATACATCACATCTGCAGCTGGATAATACTTGTGCAACCTGAAATAAAACAAAGAGAATTGGCCAGTTTCTGCTGCCAAGTGATTACTCCACTAACCTGCAGCCTGAAGAAATCCATTCATTAGTAATGGAAGGAGATTATACCCCCTTGAAAAGCCTGAGCAGACTTAAGTGCACCAAATATGCCCAGACTTCTGCATTCGTTAGTTAAGATCCCGAGATTGTCTCTTTTTGGTGGTGTCATAATTTGTTAATGGTTAGGTGTGCATTTATACTATTTGTATATTTTGATCCCTTTATTTCCTTCCTATATCTAAAGCATTTTATGAGCGTTGTGAGCATATCTTCGTCATATGATACAAATACATACTCTGAAACATTGATTAAACATGCTGGAGTGATAGTGTAGGCATCCTCAGGAGTAGCCTACACAATTGTGGTTTGTTTTCTACATACAGAGAAGGTCAAAATAATTTTCCTCAGTGTTGCGTGAACAATGTTAAGCTGAAGATTATCCATAATCAAGAAAAAAACCGAGATCACAATGCTGCATTACACGGATAAAGCCAAATGTACTTTCCTGTTCACTAGATTCATATTACAGATTTCTTGGTTGCACATATTAGGATGAAACTATATTAATAGATAATATTAATTTGTAGCTGCAGCCATGATAGGTCAAGTAATGACGTCGTAGATTGGCAAATTTAGGTAAAAGTGAAATTTAATGTCAGATACACACATAGGCAGTTGTTGTCCACTCTTTGTTATATAACTGTTCTTCACTGTGACTCAGCATCCCAGTGGATCATGTCTGATACTGCAATAATATGGGTGAACTGGTTCTTTTGTGCATGTGCTCCACATCTTAGGCTAGATCCGGTAATGATAGCCAGAGAAATGATACCCAGTATTTTAATGTGCTTTTGTGTTGAACAGCATTTAAATACAAAGGGCATTCTGTATCTAATCTCAGCGTATTGTGCTGAACAGTAGTACTTAAACCTAAAAGGTGTGAACATGGTTGCATACTCAGTCCATCTCATGTAACTGCTGCTTGTCTGTCTCATTTCACAGGCCAGCTTAGCTGCATCTGTTTCCCAACTCATGAGGAAGAGTTCCTACGCAACACAGTGGGTGCTGCCCCATACCTTCTGGTGCTGGGCCAGGACTGTGCTGCCCGCTACCAGCTACTTAACTGCCTTCTGGGGGAGAGGCTGCTGCCTCTTGGGCCAGGGGCCGGAGAAGCTTGCAAGGGAGTCCAGGGCACTGTCTGTAAGAGACGAAAGTTGTGTTTCACCCATGGGAGACAGACACGGCTTAGCCTGGCACTTCCTGGCCAGTATGAGCTGGTGCATCAGTTGGCTGCAAACCGTGGCCGCTGGGATACAGTTCCTAGGGAAGACCTGGAGATCCACGAGGAGTGTGAAGATCCGGCTCATAGGCTAGCAGAGCTGGAAATCACCTTGCATCACCCACTGCTTCAGGTAGGCTGCTTCTATTTTAATCAACCCTCTTAAGGTGACATGCAGGTACCCACATCAGGGTTCCCTCCAGGATTTTTTTTTTACACTGTGGGGGAGGGCCACAGCTTCCCTGCTACTCTCTCCTGCTCTGCCACTACTTTTTTCTCCCCCACTACTCTCCTCCACTACTTTTGACTGTTTAGTAAACAGTCAACAAGTTTTATATTCTTGTACATCACAAATATTGCACAGTTAACATTGGGAACATTAAAATATACTTGCCATCATACTCATCTGTCACTTTTATTCCTCAAAATTTGAGGACTTTAAGTCTTAATAAATCAAGAACATTGAGCCTCTCCTTTATTTTACGTCTCTTGACTTTCTTCCTTTTCCTTTGAAAATATTTTAATATGGGTTTATTCATCTGAAAATGCAACCAAGAATAAGTCATTACAGAAAACTACCTGACATCTTCTGTTTTATTTATTGATCTTTTTTTAATGTAACTGATAGGAGGTTGAACGGATAGATGTAATGAACGGCTGATCAAGGTGCTGAAAATGTATGAAAATGTTTACGTCACATTTGGCATGAAAAGACACAAAATGCCGCCCAGCCACGAAGGAAGTGTCAAGTTAAAGATATAACAACCAGGCCAATTGTTCATTGCACAAAAAGACATGTTTGTTTTTCAAAATGAAACTTTGTGCAGAGCAGTGTCACATTCCTGTGTAGACTTTGTGTTCATATGGATCCACTCATACAGTATAATTTACATTTCGCTGCTGTCAGACGCAAATCTCCTATGTCCAAAACTGTTATTTTTCAAGAAATGACTAAAACCGTATGGTTTTTGTAATATTTGGACATAATGTCATCAAACTTGGTATTGTGTTTTACATCATATATCTTTGTTTAAATATTTGTAAAACTACAGACAGGCATAAAGGGTGATCAATAGTACTGATTTATGAAGGGAAAAAAAATCATGAATTTTGGACATAGGAGGTTTTTGCCCGACAGCAACGATCTGAAAAAAAAATTCATACCTCTGAAGGGATGCTGGCTTTTATTTTGCTGTGATGGTGCACTACGATCGTTTACATGTAGCGGAAACACAGCTAATGGTTTTACACAAACCTTTCCATGAATTCTACTTAGCAACACACAACAGTAATTTGCTGCTCTGTTTACAAACTGTGATACTTGTATTCAGTTTCCAGACACTTACAGGTGATATCATTACAATGTTTACAACTTTTTTAACTGAACATGTTGATGGACGGTGAAGCTAAGTAGATAAAGATGATTGGATAAAAAGGCAATGTAGTTAAGTAGCAGACAGCCCTCATCCCCATCTCTATACACTTTTACTGAATCTGAAATGAGCATGATGTTTTGTTTGTTTTATTTAATGTTACCTTTAATATTACCTTTTCCGGTCACAACAGTGACCCTACTCTCGTGTGACTTAATGATGGTGAGCGGGATCTTAGCATGTATAAGTGTTGCCTGTGTCGCTTTTGTCCAAAATTCAGATTTTTAAAATAGCAGTCGTAATGACATTGTTCTTAGACACCCAATGATAAAAATTCTAAATGTAAGGTTGAATAACTATCAGAAACTTGATTAAACAAAAGGAGGATAAACATTTTTTGGTGGATTATAATCACAGTTTATTTAATCAAAATGGATTAAATAAGCAACACGGTGTTGTGTATCAGCTATAACAGGTTCGTTTATACAGTAATGTAAGAGCATTGTTATGGTGAGTAATTTACAGAGGTGTCAAGTAACGAAGAACAAATACTTTGTTACCTTACTTAAGTAGAAAGTTTGGATACCTATACTTTACTGGAGTAATTATTTTTCAGCCGACCTTTTACTTCTACACCTTTTTACATAATTATGCTTTCTTATATTAACATTTTAAAAATAGCCTTGTTACTCCAATTTAATTTCAGCTTGTTTTTTATTCTGGCTCATCATCATTAAAACAAAAAACAAAACAACAACAAAAAAAACACACACACAAACCGAAAAAACAAACTCTGTCCAGATAAATTTCACCATCCAGATGGAGTGAATTTGATTGTGGTTGTATGAGAAGTATAAATGTATACCATTCTGACAACCTTTTAGTTTGTACGTGATCCATCGCATCTGCGAATAACACAAATCACGTCATAGTCCAGCAAGGACATAGCAGACATATGTAGCCTCGTGCAACGACGATAATTCATGATGAACTTGACAAAGTACTTTGACTACATCATTTAATTTCTGTCAGTAACATTTGTTCACCGATCACTTTACAATGAAATCCATGAAGCATAAAAGCAGTGCATAAAATCATAAATTTAAACAATAAAATTTCTTATAGGCGGTGTAGACTGGCAGCAGCAGCTAAACCATATGCAATTTTAAACAAGTGTGTCTTACGCTGAGACTTGAAGCTGTCTATACTGTCAGCAGCTCTAATAGAGGTGGGGAGAGCGTTCAAATGTCTGGGTGCTGTGGAAGTAAGAGCTCCGTCCCCACAGGTCTTCAGGTCTTTGTGGGACAGACTGCAGGTTCTGGTTATTAGATCTGAGTGTGAGTGAGGTGGTGTGGATTTGCCTGAGAGATTTCAATGCTGTGTTAATCTTCTGTGGTGCTTCCTCCTGTTGGGGAAGTAAAGGGAAAAGATAATCGATTTGTTATTTTTGTCATTGTCTCATCTAAACTAGACTTTACTCACGTGGCTCAGCTCCCAAATTGATTACTGAGCCCAGCTGTTTTTTTCATGATTTGTTCAGGTTTTGTTTCTTTTTTTTGTTTGTTTGTTTTTTAACCGTATCTGGTTTGTGCTGCTCTTTAGGAATACACTCTTCTACAGCAATCTTTTGTCCGTTTCTGCTTTGAGCTACTTGTTTAAAATATTCACAGGTTGAAGTGATGAGAGAAAAGGGAGAAATGTTAAACAACATTTTACAGTCATGCAACAAATTCAGCCAATGTGACCTGAAAATCGCAATATCCTGTGGCAGTGAAATGATTTAGCATGGTGTAAATATTGTAGTCATACCTTTCATGTGAAACACATGGAAAATAGCCTTTAACCGTTTAGACCAAGGCCCTTTAATGAGCATTGCATAGCCCAAGAAACTGGGCTTAGATCTGCCTTGGGGCGGCCCACCCGCCCAGCCCCCTTACGTAATGCCACTGGTCTGGTGCAATTCACATGACTAGGTCAAGTAAAAAAGATCCCAAATCCTTTGCAGTGATATAATTGCCATGGTTACAACTGAATTGTGGGACACTGTTTACTCTTGACACTGCACAAACTAGATTTAAGCTTTCATTGCTTAAATTAAGATTTTGTGTCATAAATTACAACATATAACGTATATAACTTCTTCACAAGTTAGTGTAATCCAACATTTTTGTATGAAATCAGTGTTCACAAATGTTCAACACACACACACACACACACACACACACACACACACACACACACACACACACACACACACACACACTGTGCTCACAGGCATCAGTTGCATCCTCAGTTATGTGATTTGTGGAATTACACAAACTGTGAGAACTTTAGTGGCACACATTCACAATTATTATAATTTAACATTAATTTTATAGCTGGCTCTCGATCCACGTCAAATAGACAACTGCCTGAAAGGAAAACATATGTTAGAAACGGAGGTGGCCATTTTACACACGCTTTCAGATTTCATGTGGGGATCTGCAGTCCTTTAACGCAATCAACAAATTTTACACTTGAGGGGAGCTAAGCTGCTTTGATAGTTGATTTATTTCCAGTAACAATTCCAACTTTGTCATAGATCAGCAACTGAAGGACCTCTGTAGTCTTGTCTCATATGCTTGTTTCCTCCATACTTGATGAAAAATAAATCTCCTCTTATTAACCTGCCAGTAAACGTGGGTTTGTCACAAGCTAAAACAGTGTGCTGCTGGGCTTTATGTTCTTGCTGAATGAATAAGACATAGCCATGTTTAGTCGGGGATAAATGAAGCCACAGAATGTCTCTGCTTCCTGTGGTATTCACACTGTTCTGCTATAGTCGCAGCCCCATGCTTTGGAAGCCTGAAGATCAGAACCAACTTGTTAATTAGCTCTTCACCCTGAAACTTACCTTTACCTACCAGTTTAGCTTAACCAAGATGTGACCAGTCCTAACATACCACTATGTTTCTAAAATTCTTTTGAGTAACATGTTGAGTTTTGTTGACTACCAGGGGTCCAAAAGGTCACCTAAAACAGCCCCCTTGTTAACGAAGGACTGTGATATTAGCATCTACCCTGAAAATATGCAAACATAAGGAAGTTCTAATTACAGACATGGCTATTTGTCTTTGCTACAGAGCTTGTTCACAGGGATGCTGATGGTTTTTAAAGATTAAATAAATCAGAGCAGCTTCAAAACACTTTTCTGACATTATTTTGCAGCTTTGTTGTTGGAAACAGGCTGCAGGCAGGCAATTAAAACACTGTACTGATTTTGACTGGAAACAAATGTTTTCAGGCTATCTTTGTTCCAGAGAGACTGCTCAGGCGGACTCGCCTCTTGCTTCTTGGAGACAGGACTGACTGTCTCCTTTGTTTGGCTGTGGTCATTTCTGCTTCTTTTCTCTGGCTTGCTTTTCCTCATCACAGTCTCCCTCTCAAGCGAACTGCCAGACTGCAAGTTTATTTTTGTTAATCTTGTTATTTATGAAGGGTTAAGAAACTTGTCATTTATTTCTGTCTCATCACAAACATTCCCAAGACCACCACAAATATTTATTTACCATTATGTGTTCAGAATTAGAAGAAGCATGTGATATGTGTGGATGTTTTTGCTTCTCTCCTATTTTTTTAACCCTCTTCTGGCATAAAAAAGTTTAATTGCTCCTGGAAAAACTTTGCTACTAAGATACACTTATTTTTGTAGTTTAAGTTTGTGAGTTGAAGAGTTGATTTATCTAAATGACATAAAGCATAACACGGAATAACTTTTTCTCATGTTGATAAGAGCTATGCTGTTTGCTACTGTAGTACTGTTAATCCATCTCGAGTATAAATGAGCATGAACTTATAGAAAAGAAACATTTTCAACTGCTGCCATCCTCACGTTATGTTTTACACAACCTGCCACATTAAATTGAATTGGTTTGGTGAGACGATGTAGGATAAAAATGATGCCACAAAATTTTCTATTTATACCTCACTTTACTTTTATCAGCAAACAGCTATCATTGGATGCTCTCTCTGGCTCTCTCAATCACTGTCACATGCATATCTGAGTGAAGCTTGAGGAACATTAATGTAAAAATTATCAATACCATCTCTTGTAACAGATTGATGAAGCCACTAATGTTGTATGTCTCATGTGTGAGAAAGGCCTCATTGTATAGAATCTCTGCAGGGGATGGGGTTGATCTACAACAGACTGATTGAAGCACTAAGACTTGCATTTGTTGACCTTATTATAGTTAACACGAGAACAAGGTTGCACCTTATAAATTCTAATTGTCTTAAATACCATACACCTGCATTGGATTTATTCAGTGAAATACAGTGTAAACTGGAAATATAATCAGATCTATTTTTACTGCAGCAAGATCTAAAAAAAAATGCTTAAATACTGCATAGTCAGTTCTTGTCTGCTGAGTTGAGCAATCCTGTTTCATTCCAGTGAAACAGCTGTATCTAAAAAGAACATATGATAAATTACAATTATTTCTGGCTACGTGGCAGATATTTCTATCATCTTTTGCAAATAAACTTGGTGGGATTGTTGTGTTTATATAGGTAGATATCTGGGTGAGCCATTGTATAGTTGTATTGTAAATTTAAAATAAAGTTGGATAACAACCTTTATTAATGAATTCCTCTATAACATCTACACGTTTATTATGAGTGTCACATTTTCATTGTTTCATTGTGGCTGGTTTCAGGAAGCAAAGGTCATGGTGGTGCCCTGTTCGAGTGTCCAGCCCATTGAAGAGGCGCTGGAAGACTGCACGTGCAACGTGATTCCTATCGTGCTCTATGCCATCAACCAGGACTCCCTAAGCCCGGAGCAGGTGGCTGAGCTGCGGAACGTCAAAGAGATGCTCTCCTTTCCCATCTGTTTTGTTCGCATCCCTGACTCCACAATCGCAGCCTCTCCAGAACCCTGCCGCCGGGTGGAGAAGGAAAAGGAGAGGGAAAAAAGTGCCCTCCACAAACAACTACTCTCGCTTGGCCTCCTAAATAGCCCGACTGGAAACTGCTCCTGTGGTGCCCCGACACAGATGACTGCCCCGGGTGCTAAGCCCCAAAGCATGTTGGGTGAATCTTTTGAAAGACTGCATCGATTACTGGTGCCATTTGCCCGCCAAGTGCTCCAAAACCAACAGGTGGAGGCTGCCAACCTGCTTAATGGGCTCCACTGTCGATGTCTGGATCTTTTCATCAACCAGGTTAGACAAGTCTTAGCACTGGCTATCTGTGTGTTTGGTTTTACTGCTTCAGCAAAATAGTTTAACCTTTGCTATCGTCACTGCATGAACTGCTTCGTCTTAGTGTGTTTGACACTATGTCCCCTGACACAAACACTAACAGACCTGTGTCCTCTGTGTTTCATTTCGCTGCAGGCCTTTGACATGCAGAGGGACTTGCAAATTACTCCCCGCAGGCTGGAGTACACCCGTGAGAAAGAGGGCGAACTCTTCAACTCCCTTATGGCCATTGCTAACCGCAAACAGGAAGAGATGAAGGAGATGATAGTGGAGACTCTTGCCAGTATGAAAGAGCAGCTACTGGAGGACGCAGCCAATCTAGAGTTCACAGGTTTGTTAGTGCGGACCTAGTTGTTACGAGACATGCACCATTTTGCTTTTCTAAAATTTTATTTTATTAATTTTCATTGTGCAACACAAAACTCAACAGAGTTTGACAGATTTAAACAAAACATTGATTCATGTGTAATTAAATCAAGTCTATGCAGATTACATAGATGTTTCTAATAGATCTAGATCAGGGGTAGCCAACGTTGGTCCTCGAGGGCACCAATCCAGCAGGTTTTCCAGATTTCCCTGCTCTGGCACACCTGACTCAAATTAAATGGATCCAACAGCCTATAAGGATCTCCACAATGACTCGTTAGTTTAAGTCAGGTGTGTTGGAGCACGGAAATCTGGAAAACCTGCCGGATTGGTGCCAACGTTGGCTACCCCTGATCTAGATCAACATCAAAATCACTTTTTGGGCCTTACCCTGTCTTGTCAAAGATTTGCTGAAAACCTTTTTTTAGTAATCCTTCATACAGAAAGAAAATCAAATTACAACATTAACCACAAAACGTCCGTGACTGAAGTAAAAAGGGAACTTAATACTGCAGGCTCAGTAATGCTCAAAACTGTAAACAGACAACTATCTGTGTACTTCATTTTTTTTTTTTATTTGCACTGGGTGTCCATAAAGCATGATGGACTGAGCATCAAAACTTGTCCCCAGTGAGGAGAGGGCCTATGTGTTAGTGCTGGAATATTTCATTGTCACTCATTTTCAGGCAACATATCATATGAGCAAGGATGGAGGAGGAGACGCTGCGTTGCTCGTGTGTGCTGTAGTCATATGATTGGTCAAACAGACATCATTATAGTGAAGGCAGAAAAGACCATTTATGGGAGCTGAATGTGAATATTGGTGATTATTGTTGTTTGTTTTTTTTATTTATTTTATTAATCACTGAACATGCTGCGTGCTCATCATTAGCCATGACGTCCATCTTGTGAGAGGGAAATCTGTTGTGATCTTGTGCTGGGATGAAGCGCTCCTCAGTGATCTATGCTTAGCCAAATTCTTTTATATTGAGCACACACAATGCTGTAATTCTACTGCATTTATTTATGTAGTGAATATTAAAGAAGATATCCGTGTGACATTCTAAGCAGCAGGTGATGCGTTTAAGTGCCGTTTTTGGTCGACAAACATGATTTATAAATCTCTGGTGTTGGCACACTGCTGTTTGCTTACTTAATCTAATACAATTTTTTAACATGCTCATCAGATTTAGATGTTGAATGGCAAATCTTTTTAGCAAATTAAAAACTCTTAAAATGACAGACTGAAACGTATTGGCTCATTTGTACCTATAAAGGCCAGAGACAAGTGTCTTCAGTCTTCAGAGCTCATTGCAAATTTATGTTAAATTAAGATTCTGTTAGATGGGATTACATTAATTCCTGAGGTTGTTTACATTTAGATGTATTAAATTAAAACCTACATTTTCAGCAAAGAGAGTCTTTTGTGTATAAACTTGAATGCTTTTCTATTATATATATTTTATTTTAGATAATTGGAAATAGGAAATTTGCTGTTATACTCCATAATGACCTTTTGAATTAGTGATTTCACAGTTGATTAGTCAACAACGACCACTTCTGTGCCTTATTTATTTGGCTCCTTAAGTTAGAGGGCATAATAAGAAAGACTTCCCTCTTTATTATGTCTCCATGTCAGAAGATGACCATCGCTGGCAGGCAGATTGCATTCTCTTCATACTACGTCTGTTTTATCTGTCCAGGCTTCAATTTGTGATGATGCCTATTGGACTCAGATGAAAGTGAATTGGGCAGGTGACTTATCTTTACTGGCTGGAGTTTTTTTTTTTTTTTTTTTTTTGGGTGCAGTTATTTAAAGCCATTTCATAAACTATCTTCATCTGAGGGGAGGGGGCATTACAAAACCCACTGCAGCTTGCAATCTCCACAAAGTTTGTAGCTGCATGGATCAATGTTTAAAAGTAGCGTCTCATCAATCCTGACAATGTTCAGGAAGCAGTTTTTCTGTGTATCTGGGTAACTTTAAGTGAAATCCAGTTTGAATGTTAAACATTGATCCTTTTTTGTAGTCATTTGTTGTTAGAAACCAGAAAAATGCAGTTTCTTAGACTCACCTTATCACCTGCATTGCAACATAAACACACTTTGCTCCTCATGTGGTGTAGTGCCATCAAAACACTCTTTTTTAGCTCTTACATAAAACCAGCAGTCATGATTTTCTTCTTAAACTTGTTGTGTCTATGTCCCCACACACCCCACTTTTTTGCCCACGTTGATCTATTAGTCAGCTCCTTTAAGCTTTACTATCAGATGCATGTATGTAAACAACAACAACAACTCCCAAATGGGGAGGGGGTGACTTGGTTCTTGCAGGGAGGGAGCACATGACTCGAGGGAGAACAAATGAAAACACAGAGTTGAACTATGTAAAATAAATGTGATTAATTCAGGAAAAACAAAACGAGTTTGCTGTTGTGCTGGCCTGAATTACGTACTTATTTATTGAGCTCACAATACTGTTAATGATTGAAACAAATCAAATCAGAAATATATAATTAACTATACATTTGTGATTATTGAAAACAAACACTTGGTTGTGAAAATGGTGTATCAGTAAATTTGTGTTCAACAACATCAAATGAATAGCTCATGACATCAATTCATTATTTCTCTGTTAATTGGTTACACATGCCACATTATTATCTTGACAAACTTTCCTTTCATCTGCAGACATCATTGTAACAACCAATGGAGAGCCTGTTACGTCAAAGGAGATTAAATCCTGCATCCATCTGATCCAGGAACTGATAGTCGTGCGTTTGAATCAGGCAGTTGCGAATAAGCTGATCAGCTCTGTGGACTATCTGAGGGAGAGCTTTGTGGGAACTCTGGAGCGTTGTCTCAACAGTCTGGAGAAGTCCAACTTCGAGTCCTCTGTTCACAATATTACATCTAACCATTTAAAACAGGTGGGCAGTTTTTTGTGGAATAAAGGATCTGAGATATTGTGGCTGTTAAAGTGGAAACATCTTAAAATGTCAATATGTCCTTTTTTAAATGTTTATTGAAAAGAGTTTTAGTATTTACCAAAGCTGGTGGGAGGAACTAGACTGTGCCATCTTTGATTATTAAAAGATAAAACAAATGATCAGATTTGATCAGATTGACATACTGGCAAACCAAAGAAGAAAACGCTAAACATATAAGACTGAAGGTAACACATGGACTCCTCATTGGTTCTGTCAGAGGCCTCTAGACTATAGATGAGAGGGCTGGGCGATATGAACCAAATCTTATATCTCAATATTTTTACCTGAATCACGATATACGATATATATCTCGATATATATATATTTTTTGTCAAGTAACCAAAGAGACAGCTCTAATTTACAGCCTTCAGTGCTAAAGACACTTTTACTAAGGATCAGCAGCACATGTGCATTAAAACAGTTGACTGAAATTAAAGTACCTTTATATTAAATTAAATACTCTTAAAACAAAATCAATTAAAAATACTTTTCAATGACCATAATCAAAATACAGCTGTGCAAAATGCAAAAAAAAAGATGCTTGTAACTCAAAACAAGCTATCTCGATATAAACGATATTCCCTCCTTCTATATCGCGTCTGATAAAGTCTCGATATATTTGAAAATCTCGATATATTGCCCAGCCCTAATAGATGACTTACATTCTTACCTTAAACAGTTTTTTTTTTTTTTAGATTATTTATTCCCTTTTCCCATGTTCACAGTTATTAAATGCTGCCTATCATGTGGAGGTCACCTTTCATTCAGGATCCTCTGTCACAAGACTCGTCTGGGAACAAATCAAACAGGTTAGAGTCTCAGAATATCTCTTGCGAAAACATGCAGTGATAACTTACAAACGGATTTGGTATTTGGTAATGCTATTGTTGTATTATTCTGTCTCTTATAGATCATCCACAGGATAACGTTTGTGAACCCTCCCGCCATCAGTCCAGAATGGAAGCGTAAAGTTGCCCAGGACGCCATAGAAAGCCTCAGCGCCGCCAAACTGGCACGGAGCATCTGCTCCCAGTTCAGAACCCGGCTCAACAGTTCCCACGAGGCCTTTGCAGCATCTCTCCGCCAGGTGAAATTCTACTCTTCTTTGACAAAGACTGGGTCCTCTTAGACACCTGCCATCATTTTTAGCATCTTAAACAAAGCTGTCCCCTTCACAGATAATCCAAAATAAATCAAGTCTTTTAAGATGAATACCCAAAGCTATGCTGAAAACTTTGCTCCAGTCTGCTAACAGACATTTGTGCCTATGTAACCTTGATGACCAAACTACCAATATTTTGTAGCCCAGTGAAAACACACTGTTACTGTAGGGGCATGAAAAAGGTAAACAAAGTGGTTTAATGTAATGGTTAAGAGGGAGAATCGGCAGGGCTGTGACATACAGAATATACAGTGTATCTGAAATAAATGGCTTTTCCCAAATATGAATCATACACATGAAAGAAATGGGGCAAGCTTTCCACTGTAGCCCCTTTTACACAAGTGAAAAAACCCACTAACCCTCACTAATATCTGACTTTTGAGTGCAACGAGAAAGTCACATCAGATCACTGATATGTGCTGGCTTCAGCCCAGCATTACATGTCCTTATTTTCAATGATGACATAAAGGCTCTGATATTTAAAGCAACACCTCTCAGACAAAAACAGAAAAGAATGCCGTTTCTTTTTACCTGCTTGTAGCACAGCTGGCATTCCTGTTGTTTAAGGCTGACACTTACAGCACAGTCAAAGATAATAACCTAACCTAATCATCTCCAAAGATGCAGTTAGTGGTCCAACACAGCGTGCAGGATGATGTATAATGCCATCCCTTCATGTCGCACTTACAAGCTAGTTCTTGTAGAGGTAGTTGTAGTTTCTGAACCAGTTCTGAATAGGCTGTTGCCCTCAGAGGACTGAAGGTAAACACACTGCTACTTGCATTTGGAAAGGCTTTTGTCTGCTCGTTTATGCAAGTCTACCCACATTTACAGAAAAAAACATTTAAATATATAAATATAAAAATGTCATACTTTATAATTTATATAAAGAGAGGATTAATTGGCATTAGCTGCAACTTTTAGCAGTTTTTTTTACATACATATTACCCAGCTAGCAGAAAGAAATGTAGAGTACATATATGGAAGGAAATTTAGCCTAGTATTTATTTTTCTTCCAGACTTAACAGAATAGGCTAAAAGGCTCTGCACCTACTGCATCTGTGACTTATGGGGACACTTAGGTCTTTTGTGTTAATTGACTTATGGTTCAACAAAAAAAATTCCTTCTGTGTTTTATCTCTTTGCCTTTGAAGCCCATGTTTGGGGGTAATTGCAGCACCCCTCTTCCACAACAACCTGACAAATCAGTCCCAGTAAAATAGTTTTATTAGTTACTATCACATGTCAGCATTGTCATAATCACTAATTCATTATTCAGGATGCAGTTCTACACATACAGTAATTAAGTGTGACGCTCTTATAGTGGGTGCGATGTGGGACAATAACTTGTAAATGTTTTAAAGGATATAATCTTAACTCCATTTAGTTATTAATCTGATATACTGCTTGAGTGCCGTGCAGACAAGTCAGGAGAGAAAACTGTATCAGAAGTCTGTCACGTTTCTTTGGAAACTACCAGAATAGCAAACAAAGCTTTAGTTAATCACACAGATAAAAACTCTTGTTCGTAGTATCTTGGTATGTGGTGTTGCATGTCGGGTGGTGTAGGAACGGGTTGAGAAAGTGGGGGGAAAAAATTAAAGTATGCTGGGAGGTATGAACGAAGAAACATTTGCCAGAGCAGTTAAGTTTGGGTTAAAGTTACACAATGTTTTTGTTTGTGAGGGGTTACTTCTGGTTTCAGCCCAGTGTCGCTTCACTTTACAGCGTACCAGAACTTGCTGAATGCAGTCTCAAACTCGATAGATTTTATTTTTATGGATATTGTTTAAAAACATAAAAGGGTGAGTAGGTGGCAGCTGGGAGTAGATATAAAATGTGCTCCTCACGTGACTGTTTTTGTGCCTTTTTACAGCTTTTTTTTTATGCCAATATATTTATTTTACATTTACATCCACAGCTCTGAAGCCTTTCTGTATGAAACAGTTGTTGTTTGCAAAGCTGCCTTGTGATGTTGAGCACATGGTTGCATTTGTCGTGCAATAACATCAATAACAAGGAAAACATCAAGAAGAACAGCCTCAAAAATCATGTAAAAGTAAAAGAAAAAAAGAAATTTTTTCCACACTTTATCTGAAAGGAGGTCAACAATATCCCTGACAGGACACAATGTTCACTATGAGGCATCAATTTGTTGTTGCCCCCTGGTTTAAAAAAAACTAAAACTAAATGGATTAAGGAAAAACTTCTGTGTTTATAAAGACTTCTGCATAAAACAGTCTGAGAAATGACCACCTCGCTACAGAGGTCAAGGAAACTGGCCAGCAGTGCCTGAGAGCTTCATGTTGCCACTGTGATAAGAACATTTAACCTTTGAAAGATGCTGTTTACATAAACAAAAAAAGAGATGTTGCAAGATGGATGAAGATGATAGACTTCCAAAAATGTGCTGCTATTTTGTTAAAATGTTGAACGCTTGAATGCTTGATATGCTGGTTGAAGCTGAAGAGCTCCAAGAGTACAGCAGTGTTTGACTTCTGTTAGTGTAGCGTATCACCTCACTTCTACCCATTTTCTATTGTGACTTTTAATACCGAAACAAAGCATATTAAAGAATTTGTACTCAGAAATAAAATAGAACTTCTACAATTGAGATCAGTTGTTTTATTTATTTTAATAGCAATAAGATATTATGCCGTATGTTGGTGTTTGCAGCTGGAAGAAGGGCACACAGGGCGTCTGGAGCGCACTGAAGACCTGTGGCTGCGTGTGAGGAAGGACCACGCCCCTCGCCTGGCCCGCCTGTCTTTGGAGAGCCGCTCCCTGAGGGATGTGCTGCTGCATGGTGAGTCATAACCAAATCCTCTCATTGTTCATTCACAGTCGAAACTCTGCTTACAAAGTCCCTACTCTTTGCTGTAAAACCGGACCTTCTTTAAAGAGTCCAGAATTTGTGCACATGCAAATATAGCTCTTTTCAGCTCTTAAACACAGATATACACAAAGTCCTCTTTATTGTAGACTTGAAACCTCAAGTTTCAGCTGAGCACAGGTGATAGCTTTCAGCAGTTTCAGCTTCCATGACCACAAAATCAAATGCTGCATAAATGTCTGTTTGCACACTGAAGGCCAATTATCCAGTAAACAGATTTCTTAGTGGGTGGTGACCTGTAAAAAAAAAAAGAAGCCAGTAATATCTCTATCAAACCTAAAAAGAAATAATGTATACGTAAAAAACGCAATCTTTATTTTATGTTTTCAGCTCCAAGTTGTCTTGAGGCATATTTTTTTATTGCCTATCATCCTCATAGGCAAGCCTAAGCTTGGGCGAGAGTTGGGTCGGGGCCAATATGGAGTCGTGTACTTGTGTGACAGCTGGGGAGGACACTACCCGTGTGCCCTGAAGTCTGTGGTTCCACCCGATGATAAACACTGGAACGACTTGGCTTTAGAGTTTCACTACACAAGGTGAGTGTGAAAACTTTCATAAACACGTCAGCAAAGATAAGCTTTCTGACACTTAAAGGTGTGCATGAGAAACTGAGGACTGAAATGTCAGCAGTTTCAGAACCAGCTGCATTTATGAAGTGCATAGCTCTTTATTGAACTTGACAGTTTTCTTGCAGCAGCTATAATCCACCCACGTTGTGGTCAAAAATGTTCTGTTTATGCTGCAGGCTGTTCTGCCTCACCTCAACTTGATGTTGCAAGTATTTAATGTATTATCATTAGCAACTGAAATATTTTTGTTTCTCTCACCTCTACCACTGTGTGTGTTGTTCTAGATCTCTGCCAAAGCATGAGCGACTTGTTGACCTGCACGGCTCTGTGATCGATCACACTTACGGGGGTGGCTCTAGCATTGCGGTGCTGCTTATCATGGAGCGCCTGCACCGAGATCTCTATACAGGCTTAAAGGTGACTTACTGGCTGGTGACTTAGCGGTTAGCAAAAATTCCTATTATTAATAGGAAGAACATCACCTTTTTACATCATACGCCTTACCTTCAGTTAACCTCCCTTTTTTCCGCTCTTCTCTTTCCTGATTTCATCTATCTCCTCCAGGCTGGTTTATCACTGAAAGAGAGACTTCTGATTGCTGTGGATGTGGTGGAGGGGATTCGTTTCCTGCACAGTCAGGGTCTCTTGCACAGAGACATAAAGCTGAAAAATGTTCTAGTAAGTTCACACCCATTACCAGTTATACTAATTATAGCAGGTATGGAGTATGTGTTGATGTGTGTATATGTATTACACATCCATATAAAAGATGGACGTAGCCTCCAATTTGGAAGATGAATTCAGTGCTGAAGTGTTTCAAACCTGCATTCTTTCTAATGTCCAGCAGGGGGCGAATCCTGCAACTACAACATACCTGTATATCAGAAATGTTAGATGTATAAATTAGATGTATATTAGAAAATTACTTCTCCTTAGACTTGATATTTATTATTATACATTTATTATGTTGTTAATAACTCATTTTATTCTTTAGTCTAAGACAAAATGGACTCTGTTTATTTTTCATTTTAAATTACCTTTTCTGATCATTTTTAATTGTTTTCCTTTACTCTATCACAATATATGTGCATTCATCCTTTCAAGCCTTTCAGCAACCATAGGAAATGTAGAATTTAACAGTATTTGCCGCCTGTCCAAATTGTGACAAACATTTAAATTCCTGGGTTCAATATAATTCAAAGGCACTTTATTTGTATGTAATATTATTTAGCAACATTTTATTTAAAGAACACAATAATGTTAATCTTTTCACTCTGCTGAAACCGTCTCTTTGCTCTTTCTTTCCCTTAAGTTGGACAAACAGAACCGTGCAAAGATCACTGACCTTGGCTTCTGTAAACCAGAGGCCATGATGTCTGGCAGCATTGTTGGAACGCCCATCCACATGGCTCCAGAGCTGTTTACAGGTACGCTAACAGTCACACCGCTGGTAATTACCTCATGGGGAAACTCCTGTAGTACCACTTCAAACTGCTTAGTAGCTCTGAAGTTTGTCAAAAAGAGGTCACAGTGTAAAAAAATCAATAGACCTTTATTTACTTAAGGGGCAGTCCTGTCATATGATGTACAACATGCTTGATGTTAAGGTTTGAATTTCTGCTTACAGCTTTCTGTGTGAAAATGACACCCAATTGAGCAGAAATGTTTAACTTTGCTTTGGCTCCTCTCCTGACAGGAAAGTATGATAACTCAGTTGATGTCTATGCCTTTGGGATCCTGTTCTGGTACCTCTGCACTGGTTCAGTGAAACTTCCAGAAACTTTTGAGAAGTGTTCCAGCAAGGACCAGCTCTGGAACAATGTTAAAAAAGGTAAAGGACAAAGTTTTACCTGTGTCCCCTCATTTTTAGAAAAATCAAAACTTTTAAACTTTGGAGCATGTATGGATAGATCATTTCTTTAGCATTAAGGCTTAAAAGACTCCTTTCACCCCACATACAAGTCACATGGAAGTTCATTGTTACAAAACTCACTGCAAGTATCTACATCATGCATACAAAAAGAACATGTTTAATCGGGGTTTAGTCCCGGGTCTAATGACCAGCTGTAATCCGCACTGATGGACACGCCACTCTTGTGTGCATGTGCTAATTTTTAAATGAGGTTGCTTGAAGCTGCATGTTTGGTCCCTCGAAAGTTTAACTGAAAGCATTCACATGTCAATGAGTTTTAGTCCGTAATAGTTTTTAAGCCAGGAAAACCGGTTTAGTGATGAAACAGGCTCACTACAGCATGGAACACTTTAACACACCAAACATTGCTGGGTTAAAATAAGAATGATCTGAAAAATAAGTCAGTATACATAAAAGATGCCCTGGTGTTAACTGGTGAGTCTCTGCATTTCAGCTGCAAGCTATTTAATTGTGTCTGTGTTGTTTTAGGGGCTCGGCCGGAGCGGCTGCCCAGTTTCGATGAGGAATGCTGGCAGTTGATGGAAGCCTGCTGGAACGGGGACCCTTCCCAGAGACCACTGCTCGGCATTGTGGAGCCCAGCCTGCAAAGCATCATGGACAGGCTCTGCAACTGCGGTTCCGAGCAGAAAAGCAGCAGCCTTGAAGACTCAAACTGAAAACACTCCAGACAAACTAACATATATGTGATAGGGATTCTTATCAGAAAAGTGTTTTTGTTGTATTTATGAAGAACGGAGCTGAACGGACCAATGAAAGGTGACCAAGTTGTCCTCCATGTTCATCGTTGTTGGATTTGTGTTATTTATGAGGAGCCGACTGAGGCGTGAAGTGTGTTTTATTGTTTTTGGCTTTGTGTATTTGTATACAAACTTTACACTATGTTTTCCTTGTAGCTATAGCGCTAATTCAAACCATGTCATTGGATGCAATTTGTTTTTAAAAAGTAGTCCATTCCCAGTATTATGAAAAACATATAAATATATATATAAGATTAATTTTAGATTGTATTTAAACTGAACATGTCTGTATCCATACAAACCATCTTTTTTTTTTTAATAAAATGATCTGTTCCAACAAAGTGTTTGTGTCACAATCAGATTGAAATGAATGGATTAACTGCTAATAACTGAGGGCTGTCACTAGTTGTTAGCAGGTCAAATAATTTTTTTTCTTTTTATAGACTGGATCTTATTATTGAACTAAGATGAGTTGGTTTTTATTACTCAATTAACCCCTAAAAAAGTAGCCTCCGGAAACTGCAGTTTTTCTACTTTGTTGTCCAGCATTAAAAAAAGTTTTCTGATTTGCTAACATTTTTGAGTACATGTAATTAAACTTGCATTGTTTTATTATTACTGACTAGCTGATAACTGGTGAGACCATCACGTGGGAAGAATATTTAAAGAATAGCGTCTGTGTTTACTTTTCAGACTGCCGCAGCTCAGCAGAGGATAAAATCCTGCGTGCATGGACTAGAAAGCAGATGAGCAACTTTAGCACCATCTAGAGTCTCCAGGACAAATTCTCTAAATCACGTGACGTTTAAACAGACTTTTTTTTTTAAGCCATGTGACACAAAACTCTGCTGGCATAAAACATGAGTACAGCTTCAAATAATAAATCCCAATACTGTATATACTGCCGTACAACACACTGCTCATCTAAAATGTCTTTCCAGCATCATTTGAAAAGTAAAGCACATTCAAATTAATTTCTCTAAGGTTTCTTTTTGTTTTATCTATCTTGAGTTTATTTATCTTTTTACTTGTTCTTACTGCTGTATTGGTAAATGGTGAAACACAGAACTTTTTCTTTTGTTTTGTAACCTGTCTGTCAGGTTAACTGTTTTGTTATGGAGCGCCAAATGCTATGTTTCTTCAAAACAAATGTAGCCACGGGTATTACTAAAGTAACCTTGAACCTTGATGGATAAATATGTTTATCCTCTTGCTTTTAAATCCTTCTTTTACTAAGAACCTTAACCTGTCAAATGATCTTGTTTTAAATATGTAAGAACCTGTTCGCTTTCTACGAAAGAATGCTAATCTTTAACACTCATTTCAGCATAATCTGATGGTTTTTGTTACCCTTACTGCACTCAGAAAAAAAAGACCACAAACCTCCCAATACTAGAACTGGTGAAAATGGGAATTTTAAAGTATAGAGTAAAAAGAGGTTTTGATAGTAACAAAAACTCTTGACGATGGAGACCTAAACTTTTGCGTCATTGATGTTGAGTTATGCATGAAGTAACAAGCTATTTTTGCTCAATAGGTGACGTTAAACAGAAAAAAACACACATACCTGTTTTAATGTTTCAAAACTGCGTCTAAGTAGTGATGTTGTAATGAAGCCCCGTAAATGGAGTGAAGGGGGAACTCCTGAGGACCTTCTTACTTAGTCAAAAGTTTCATTACTCAAAGCTACGTTTGTTTAACAGCTCATTTGGGGGTACTGACATCTGCTGGTTATTTGATGTATATATATGTTCTGTGACATATTACATACCAGTGGATCTGTAAGCATAAAGATGCATGTTAGGTCAGAATCCCCATGTTAGGTATTGTAAAGTTAAATAAGTCTGTGCTGAAAGTGATATAATGTAATAGGTAATAGCTCTGTGTCCATGGTCCAGCATGCTCATTAACGACAATAATAAGGTTTTGAAAAACATGAATGAAGTAGTGAATGAATTTAATTCTTATTTTGTTAATGTGGGATCAAAACTTGCTAATTCTATCAAATTATGCAATGATGGGCAAGTAGAGTGTGATTGGAATGGAGGCAGTATCTATGTTTCTTCTGTTTCTTGGAGAAGTGGGTGAAAATGAAATTAAAACAATTGTAAATAAAACCAAAAATAAGACATCAACTGATAGTGTTGGGATTGATATGGTTATAATAAAAAAGACTTAAGAAAACTTCTAGGATATATTTTTAATCTTTCATTTCATATGCTCGTTTTTCCAGATAAAATTAAAGTAGCAGATTATCCCACTTTTTTAAAGCAGGAGATAAACAAAGTTTTTTAAATTACAGACAAGTGTCTTTATTTTTACAATTCTCAAAAATGCTCAAAAACTATTTAAAAAAGATTAGATCATTTTATTGAAAATAATAAGAATAACACTGGTAGTTTTCTGCCAGAGAATCTCTTTCTGTGGGCTGCTGCCTGCCAAGGTGAATGCACAATCCAACACATAAAGCATCAAAGCTACAATGTAAGGATATAAAAATGTAATGATTATATGAGTAAGACACAGAGATGCTGGATGGCAGATTTAGACACAGGCAGGCTTGATTTTTTTAAATGAATGTGAGTGGTAACATCCCTCCAGCATAAAGCCAACAAACAGGCTGTTTGGAGCAACATAAAAGAATGAAATGAAATTGAAAATCCAATTAGTGTTTGCAAAATGTTTTAGTCTGACAAGCTGTGAAAAACCAAAACTCTAAAACAACCAACACAACTTAATCATACAGCTGAAGCCAGAAATGGTAGAAAATATTTTAATTGGTAAAAACAAGAGCAGAGTAAAAGAGACAATTCTCTGTTTGGACAGCAGTGTTATAACACCATGACTGATGTAGTAGTGTTGCTTCTTATGGCATGGAATTTATACATTAAGTTCACGTGGTTGGTAAAATGGCATCAACAAGTTTCACATCAATCTGAATGACAAAGTAACTCCTAGAGGATCTTTCCTTCAGAGCATCAATAGTGATTCCTACTTACATTTAAAGATATTTTCTTGATTCATTTACAGTCACTCTGTACAGTAGAAATGGATTACAGCTCAGATAGAATTGCAGCTCAAGTCTGCATATTTTTTTTCTTTTTTTAATAAAGGACAAAGTTTTGTTTCTAGTCTATAAAATGCAACTTTTTAGTCACTGAACTCGAATGTGTTCATCCCTCAGATAAAATGAAATGTGAGAGCATCTGTAAAAAAAAATGTGCTCCCAGTGATTTACAAAAACAAAAATGTGTTTCAAAAGTCCTTTGAGTCGTCTGCACATGCAGTTTTGATCTCTTGAAGGCTTTCAGTCTGTGATTCTGTTGCTTCTGGAGACAATCTTCAGTGATGCGACGTAGCTTATGTGGAGCAGATTTTTTTTCTGCTGTTTTCAAGTTCAGTTCAGCGGCCATGAATACAAAGATCCCCGGCGTCCATTGACGACCCACAGTCCATCGTCCTGTGCCTCTTTGACATTTCAGCCATGTGACATAACTCAATAACCTGAGTGTGACCTTTTCCAACTGGCACAGATGCCAGCAGCTCACACAGCAACCAGAGACATCACAAAAAAGGTACGTATGAAGAAGGATATTTCCCTGAATGTTTGCAAGTCTACAACTTAATGACCCACCCGAAAAGCATGACATCTTTATTGTCCAACAATATAATTATCCTGGAACCAAAACAAACAAACAAAAAAGAATATAAAACTAAAAAAAAATTGACCACCAACAAATCTGGGCAGTAAATTAAAAAAAAAGTGCAATGCTTCAAGTATGTAAACAAAACAATTTCTTTAAAGGGAAACTTTTTCTGATCGTGTGCAGTGGCTCTTGAAGTTTGGCACACATGTATAAATTCATACATGTACACACGCATCCATTCACTCAGTAGAGAACAATGTGCACACACTCCTTCAGCGATGATTGAGAGGAAGGGGAAGGGTGGGGTTCCTCCTTTTCTCCTTTTTCCAATTTTTTTTTTTTTTTTTACAGGGAAGTCTGTTGCTCCTGGTTTGCAGTCACTGTTGAGGACTGAGGCTCTATGACCTGCAAAGACACACCCGGCCGTCAACGAGGTCACATGGAGGTGTTGCAGTGGCTGCTGGGAAAACAGGATGGTGCAAGGAGATGGAGGAGGTGGGTGAAGTCGCGATTAATGGAGCGTGTTAGAGACAAATGCAACACAAGGAATAATACAAAAATAAATAAAAATAAATATGTGAGATGATGAAACGTGCACACACACATGCACACAAACGCACACCCTCAGACACAGACAGGCTGGTGACTGATGCTAAAATGATGCACCAATTTGAAGACAGTGATCCTGATATTAAATGAGGATCAGAGCTTCATGGGATAAAATTAAAGAATAAAAATCTATGATTTTTGGAAAGAGAAAGGGGGCAAAAAAGGTTAGTTAGTAATTATGATTTAACATAATGTACTGTTAATATAACCTACCACATTGCAGGGACTTTAAAGTACATTTCGACATAAGTTAATAAGAGACATGAATATATGATTGTGTGTCCACGACAACAAATGGGTTCATTTTCAACAATAAAAACTGCAGCTAAAAGTTTTTGTATTAAGCAGTTATTTATAATTGCTGTGCACGAGGCTGCAGCTTTCTTTTAAAATGTCAGCACGGTAAAAGCGTTGGGAATGAGTGGACTCTGGAGAAGAGAACAGAGAACTCCTCATAGTTTGATGTGAATATTATGAACAGTTTGGCCTCTTGTGTTAAATAATACACGTTTTTCATATAAAAAATTATCAATGCCAAAAATGTACACATAAATAAATTATTTATATTCTTGTATGATATCTGTACTTTGTGATATTAGGCTCTTTTGAAGACTGTAGTTTTTCACGCTGTAGGTGGATAATTGATTTGGCTCAAGTTGGATCAGGGAAGTGCTATAAAGCTGGAGCGATATGCCCATAACAACGTAAAATCCACTGTAAAACTGGATCATCTGTATTATATGAGCATTGAAGATAAAGCAGACAAACTGTTCCTTTAAGAAATAAAGGCGGTCAGCAGAGGTTACAGTAATAAGTCTTACATATTTGGACTGTTCAGGGATGGGGCTGCCCTCATGTGGCTTCACATTAAGTTTTTCATGTGAAAATGAGACAGACTCCGAGCAATGGAATCAACAATCACTGAGGACGGTGCAACAGACTGTTTTTTGACAGACAGCTGGACAACACACTGAATGAGGCTACGGTTTTACAACAATGGAGACACTGAGGCAGCAAACAACATTTAAGTTTTAGTGTTTTTTGTGATATTCTTGTCTGAATCTTGTATTTTGGGTCAAAGCTTGTGCTCATACTCACTCTGAACCTGACGAGTCTCCATCCACTGTACCCGCCTTGATGCTCAGGGCAACGCCGTTCAGCTTCTCAGGCAGGCTGGGTTTAGCGGGGCCAGCTCGATTATCACTGGAAGAAGATCCCTGTGGGGATGCTGACCCTGGAGCGCTGTCACAAAGCTCATTGTGGATGTGATGTGGACCATTCCTCTCTACAATAGGAGAAAGCTGCTTCTTCTTAAGAATCCCTGGAGAGGACAAAAGCAAGATTATTTCTCTGTGCAAACCCTGATCTAGGACTTGTTTACTTTGCTTAGGTAGGTCGAATCCATTTGTTCTTAATATTCACTGATAATTAAGTCCTGCTTCCTGTTCAGCTGCTGACTTTGAGATGAGCTTTACCTTTATGAGGGTGGACGCTGAGGATCGGGGGCATAGGCAGCAGCATGGAGTCCGGCGACCTGTCGTCTGATGATGTCCTTATGCTACGGCCAAGGACTGGCTCTGAAATTTCCATCTTCATTCTGTCTACACCTGCAAACTCGCCATCACCGACTACTGCTGCGTAATCGTCAGGCCAGTACATCTTACTCAAACTGTTGTCTGTAAAATAAAAAGAGGAATAAATTTATTAGTCTCAGCTGCAAAATTGAAACAATACTTCTAAAAGTCCAGACTTCTAAATGTAACTTTTGCTTAAGTTCAATAGGTAGGATCTTTTTCCTCTCACCTTTTCCCTGGTATTTGCAATTCTCTGTTTCTTTTTGCCATTTCTACTTTCTCTCAAATTCACCTTATTCTTAATTGGATGGATTTGCTCTAGTCCAGTGATCTTTTTACATGTTTCTGTTTGAGTCAGTTGGTCAATTTACCATTCCTAAAATCCCTCCTCTGAGGTCATTCTTCACTCAGACTGACTTTTGTACAACCAACCTCCTTCAATCTCCACCTCAATCTAAAGCCAGAGGGGCCCAGGGGTTGATTCAGTTAACAGCGTTTTAGTGGTTTGCTCACTCTTGTGTATTTCTATCAGCTATAATGATAGTGTCATTTACACAAATCAGACAATACTGATTTGAGGAAATACGAGAAGAAGACTTTTAAATTGTTAGCCTGTTGAAATGGAATTCTGTTGTAATGTTCTATGTATTAACACTCTGCTGAATGTCTAAGACAAATTACTGCTGATATATTCAGTGAAGGGAAACCAAGTAGGAGTTGTGTGATGATAAACACTCATTAAAACTGTAGCTTTGCATAAATTTAAATCTGAGAAAAGTGTGAAATAAAACCCATTTATTGTAGAAAAGGAAAAGAGGAAGTTCAAAGTCCTGTGATGACAGCATACATGCTGGGGCTGAGCTCAAACACTTCACAGCATGACTGTAATGCAGTGATGACATATATATGGCAGAAACTATGATCCTCTTTACCGTGTGGCTGGGGTCTCTTAGCACCATTGGACGCCAGGTTTTCCCAGCATTCGTCTGGGGGGAGGGGACCCTCCTCATCTTCGCTGTCAGAGGAGTGTGTGGAGGCATAAGAGCCGCTCTGGTCGTCCTCCAGAGACAGATCGCTGTCTGAGTCACTGTCACGTTCATCCAGGTGCTTCTTCGTTTCATGGAAGAGTGACGTGTGGTCGTTTAGAGCGATGTGTGCTTGGCTGCTATTCAATCCATCATCCCTGAATGTAAAGATAAATTATTGTACAGTTTCTCCTGTTGCTCAGTATGAACAGCACATTGATCTTATTTTATAAACAACTTCCGTACCGGAGAACAAATGGCACATAGCTCTGCTGACTCTTGCCGCTCTGCATGGTGCCATTCAGAGACACACTGGAGTCACCAAAGGGGAGGTGGTACAACCTGCCGTCCATGTAGTTTGTGTTGGATTTATAGCTCTGGAGGCACAGGTGAGAAAATCATGAGCAGTGTTAACAAGTTAGTGTCTCTGTCTCTTTGACATCCATCTTGACCGTGGCTCTTACATAATGAATGAAATGAAATGTAAAAATTTAATGCATGTTTTTAAGGAATGAGATAAATTTAACAGAGGTTTTAGTGATAACTGAAACATAGCAGCGCTCTAAATTAACTGAAGGTATTTCCTCTGTGTTTGTGCTGACAAACTCACAGAAGCCTTGGATTTGATCATGTGATCTGGACGCTTGCGGCTGCAGCAGTACTTCATTGCATCCCTTGCCTCTTTATTGAAGACGATGCGGAAGAAAAAAACAAAAGGACCCTGAGAGACAAAAGAGAGGGAGGTCAGTAGATCAACAGAAACCCTCCTTTTAAGCTGTACCAAAGTGAGGCTGAAGGCTCACCTGTACACAGTTGAAGCCTGCGAACAGGTAGTGGAAGATTATCATATCGCTGTTCACTGAGAGGAGAGCTAGAAAACATGTGGCTGAAACCAGGAAGAGGACGCCGCCTGCAGTTTTCAGGCCTGAGCTGAAGGATAGGAATCACGTGAAGGAGAAATTAACAAGAAAATGATGATTCATAAACATCCAGTGATCTGAAGATGGATTGTACTGGATGTATTGCATTCTATCCCCAAAAAAGGGCATCCCTGCACAGTGAAAACATACAGACTTTTATATATTAGATATAAACTTTTACAGAAAATAATCTCTTTGAAATAACCCTGTAACCCCTTCATTATCATAAATATTCTCATTAAAGATGGAGATAGCCTGTATTTTATTTTAAGTGATTACAGTTGCATTTATTTAATATTAATAAAGTTACATGCCAAAAGTTTCTTCAGCACAGACATGACTGAAGAGATTGAGAGAGAGGATGCGACACACAAATCTAGCAGCACCGGCTAATTGCCTTCATATTTTGACCTCTTTTTGCTGTTGTCAAGCAGGGACACATTATTGAGCTATTTTAAGAACCACATAAAAGCAACGTTTGATCTGATGCCACAGTTATTATATTCAGACAGAAACCCCATTATTGTGTCCCATGTTCATGGCTTAACACATATTTATGAGAAAATCTTTCACATGAGAGTAAACTAATATCCGTGCCAACAGTGCTAACAGGCAGGCAGCATGTAAACAGTGTCAACTGCAGGGCTGAGACACTCACACACAAGGCTCCTTCTTCTCAATGCTGTGATGTCTCAGTGAGCAGGAGGCTCTGGATGACAGGATATACAGGAAGATGTTCATCTGTGGATGCAACATCAGACTAGATCACTACTTAAAACATGGCAGAAGTTTGTAAAGAATAAAACAAAATAATGTATTAAAACAGTGAAACGCTAAGATGATGTTTTTGTATGAATTTTTTTTTTCACTGTGTTATAGATACACATATGAGGGGTTTAGAAATCCCAAATGCCAAGTAACAAAGCAACTGTACATGGCTGTTACTCACCGACACCACCATGGCTATTGGTCCAGCAAAGCTCCAGATCAGGGTGTCGTACATTGAGAGCCAACAGAAGTCGGGGTTCCCGTAGCCTTCTGGGTCCAGTCCCACTGCCAAACCTGAACACAGAGCCACAAAAGCAGACAGTATAACCAGACTCCTACATGCGGTTGCTCCTTGTCAGCTTCCATCTTAATTAACTGTTAACTTCAGTTCAAACCACCCTACATCTAGATGAAGCACCAGCATCGTGTAGAAAAAACTGATTGAAGATTAAAATATTGAACTCTAATTTTAATTTTAAAATGTTCTTTTCCAAATTTTCCACATTTCATGACTAACTGTCTTGATGTCAGAACAGTGAACTTGTTGTTTACAGTATTATTTGTTAAATTGTGACTAGATGGAGACGATTTTATGCTGTGACAATAAAAATTGTACAAAAAAAATGATTATTGTTGTAAAATAATTGAATTATCTGACTTTTTTTAAAAAAAAACTATGAGATGGGAGTTTGTTTGAGCAAATGCACATTGGCAGGCACATTATTTTAGTTTTTAGAGATATAATAAGTGTCCAACCTGTGATGAAGGCAGGAACGCCCCAGCCAATCAGGTAGTAGAATCTCATGGGTCCGTAGTTAATGTCTCGCACTTCGCAGATCATGCGGTACACATGCAGTCCCTCCAGGAAAAGCCAGGAGAAACAGCAAAGGTAGAAGAAGTGCAGCAGGATGGCGATGACTGTGCAGAGAAACTGCAGGAGAGAGGAAAGGTTAAAACATTCAGAGCTATTAAGTTATCAGGAGAAAAGGAAAGAGGAGAAGCACACTGAGTGATTACTGGGTTGTCAGCCTGGTTGATGCCCAAGATGAAGATGAGCTCAGAGAAGAAGAGGGCCGTGGTTCCGTTGTTGATTATACTAGTTTTGTTGCATTGCATCGCTCTCAGGCACAGGAGGAAGATTGTGGTGAGGAAGAGGAAGCCCAGCGTCACTCCAGCTGTGCTCCATGTCAGGATTTTGATGGGCAGGATCTCTCCGTTCTGATACAAACATATTTAGCAGGAGATCAGTCACACAAAAGAGTGGTGATATTTGTGCCTTTAGTCCTGCAGTCCTCACCTCCCTCCTGGAGATATCCATCAGCACAGCAAAGCTGGTCATGTGATAACACTGACAGCTGATGTGGGTGCTGTTTCTGAAAACCACCTCGCAGCCTTTTGCCGACCAGCCACCATTTCCAGCTCTGAGGTAACACAATGATTACAGAACAACGTGAGAAGAGCTCAACTTCAAATAACTCCTACTGCGTGTATGTATGTGTGTGTGGTCTTGCACTCACAGTATGGTGTGGTTCCAGAAGACACAGATGGGTTTGGAGCGCTCCTCGGTGGTGATCAAGCGGAACTGCACATTGATGGGTTTGTCCAGCGTGTGCTGCAGAAGCTCGTCATTGTCGTGGACTGTGATGCTGACCACGGGTGTGTTGATGACCGGACGCTTCGGGACTCTGTGAGAAACAAGTGAGTTCAGAAATTATGTTTACTGTTATAATTTTTTTAATTACTGAAGGAGAAAACAGCTTTGAACTGTCCACCATGCCAAAGCTTACCTCAATGTCTGGAATCAGAATTTAACATTAACTTTCTCTAATTTTAGATTGTGTGTGTGACATCGCTTCATTTAATTTATGAGTACAGAGCTTAATTTTAGTGAGTCTTCCCACCGCAGACTTCTCTTGTCTGGATCGTAGCTCTCTGGTAACAGCGAGGCAAGGCTGTGGAAGATGATCACGCTGGCGATGGCGTCCTGATGGTCTTCATCTGGGTGCCGTCTCTTCCTGGTAGCTGACTGGTTCCTCAGCGAGGTCTCTGGGAAGACATCAAGGTGTCTGTGGCCCTTGGTGTCCACTGGTGGTTGAAAAACTGAATCGGGGAGGGTGACGGCTGTCTCCTGGTCTGCAGGACGCGGGCCCCTCAGGGACTGGTACCGTGGGAGTTTGGCTCCAGCAAAGTTCATCTTTTTTAGACGGTCTACAGAGATGACTGCAGACACAAACACACAGGTCAGGTCAAGAGTCAGTTGGGATGCTCCAAAACACTCCAGATTTTCCTTAGTTATTGTTGTAACTTTTTCATTGTTACTTTTTTATTAAACGAGACAGGCTAAATCGAATCATAAAGAAAATGTAAAGTTTATGTTTCAGTTTAAAATTTCAACAGATAAACACCAAAAATCCCACTGGATTTAATTGTTTAAACTATTTCTGTGAAATTTTGTTTGTAATCAGGTTGAGATTTCTTGTCTTTATTAGTTCTGTGAATTATTAGTAGCTGCTGACTTGTGCTATATCATACAAGTCTGATTTAGAAAATTTAATGTTTGGCTGTCATCAAACATTTACCTATGTGTGGTGTGACAATGGTGAAGGGACTCAGGTATGTCTTCCTCATGTTCTGTGCCAGTGTGTTTGCGTATTCTTCAAAGTGGCGCAGGAGCGCCGCCGTGCCGCCTTCCAAGTGTTGGATGAGCTCCCAGTGTGGTCGTGTGTCTGGAGAAAGGATGGCGCTGCCCACACGCACCAGATTCTGTCAGAAAGCAGTGAGAGTTCAGGGTGACAGGATGTCACAGCAGAGAGGGAAATGAAGTGTGATGTATCTCCTGCAGATACTACATGAAAGGCTGTGATGTCCAACCAGGCAGAAATTCTGTTTACTGCATGTACCACAGTGGTGCCCTGTTCTTTCTTTGTTTCATGCTCTTTTTTAATAGATTGTGCGTCTGTGTGCGTGAGTTGTCATGTGGTCGTTTACCTCAGTGAAGTGGACGTCCTGCGTAGCTGTGAGGTTGAAGCCCTGCTGGCTGCTCTCGTGCTGCAGCAGACTCTGTATGAGCCAGTAGGCCACTTTCACGTCACTACCGTAGAACTTCTCAGTGTGCAAGGTGGCATTGGCCAACATGGCTGCTGTCTGCTGCACATTTCCAGAGTTGAGGAGCGATACATTGCGGTGAAAGCTTTCAGACTGGAGAAGAAAAATTCAAACACAACCATTTAACAGCTTAAATGACATTTGTTTTTTGGGGATTAACTGTAAACAATAAAAATAATTTGATTTCTCCACACCCAAATAAATTAATATTCTTTCTCAAACTGACAGAGAGAAGTTACACACCAGGGCTTTCAGCTTGATGAAGGTAGCTGAGGTACAGTTGAAAAGATTAGGAGGCAGCCAGCCCTTGTGCTCGTCACAGTGTCGGATGGCTGTGCCTAGAAAGGAGGTGACACAGTCTTTACATTAGAGGTGAGGAGCAGCATGCAGCCAAAAGAGGGCTTGAGGCAAGTTCCATATACTGCTGCAATTATATGATAATTTGATAAGCTGCCAAAAAAAACATCATACCAAGAGTCCCCTTGGGACAGGGAACGGCAGCAGGAAGACCAAACTTAGTCCTGGGCCACCATATTCCAGCCTCAATGGCCTGAGGGCAACTGTCATAGATTACTGAGAGAGAAGGTGCAGAGATGATGATTAGGAGAAAAATTGAATTTGATATTAGGCCATTTCAGTGACTGTAAGTTATGCATCCTGACCTTCGCAGCCGTTAAGAGACACCTCAGCAAACGGGTTGTCGCAGCGATCACACTGACGTCCTATAACGCCGGGTTTACACTGACATTGTCCCGTTTCTCTGTCACAAGCTCTGGAGAAAGAGCCGACTGGGTAGCAGTCACATAGCAGGCACGTGTCGCTGCCTTCGAGACGGTAGTGGTTGTCCTGGAAACAAGATGTGAGAGACAGGTTTATAGGGCCAACCTCCCTCATTCTTATACATCTGCCAAATTTCCCACCCGAGAAACAACTCATGCTGTTAAAAAAAACCCAACATATTTTTATCATTGTGTCCAACTGGATTTTTTTGTAGCAAGGGCTGTGCTCCAGTGCCAAATGAAGTGTACCACAAAGCATCAGCTCACATTTTATATGCGGCATTATTTTCCTGAAAATCAGTATAACACAAAGCATATTCAGGTAGTTCTGACTGAAAGTGATTAAAATAGGAATTACTGAAGAGGGGAAATGACTTATTAATCTTTATCTTATAAACCTTTATCTGTGATTTTTTTCTGTAATTTTGAACTGCTTCATATAATGTAAAATTGATCGAAATCAATGGGAACCTAAACATTGATTCATAAGATTATTTGGAACATATTGGATCTTATTGTCTGATATTATTTGTTAAATGAAATACATCTTTCTTATGACAAAAATGTCTTTAATTCTTCATTAAATTTGGGTTCATATGAGCAGTTAGACTATACTCAGGGACAAGGAAAATTAGATATGTTTTCTCCTACCTGGTCTTTCGGTCAGAGTCTACACTGTTATTATCAGATCATATCTGTGTGTCCAGGCAGCAGCAAAGCTGTCTTTTTTGGGTTGCTGTGGCAACCACATAAGTGCCAGCAGAAATGTAGAGATGCTGGTGGCACAGCTTTAAAATGTCAGGTTGCTCCCTGTAACACTACCAGTGTATGTTGTGTTGTGATGCAGAAGAAACTAAATTTTTAATATCTGGAAAAGCTGATTTATATTTTATAACAAACCAAATTTAAATGTGTTTTCTTTATATATATTTGGAAGTGAATAATTAAACATGTGCAAAAACTCTTTCTTCCCATATTTAATTTCCAAAAACTGGATTTCATGTGTTTTTGGCTCACCTTGCAGCGGCACTCTCCGCTTGTCTTGTTGCAGTCAGAATCAAAACCTTTGTTTGTTGGGCAGTTACAGGGGCCACAGGTTTTGTGACCCCACCAACCTCTTGGACACGGCAGGTCAGTCCTGTGGATACACCCAGTATCAGTTTAGTTTATCTGCAAGGGGATGAAACATGCAGTACGGCACATGTAGCGTTTGACATGAATGTGGATAACTGTACTTTTTCTCGCAGTATCTTCCAAAGTAGTTTCTGGGGCAATCGCAGGTATAACCACGACTGACGCTTGGCTTCCTGGTGCATGTTGACTGATGCTCACAGGGGTTTAGTGAGCACACGTCAGTGCAGTTGATGCCGTAGTAACCTGTAGTAATAAAGCAGATGAAAATAAGCTCTCAAATTAGTCTGACTTGAAGATTTTGCAAGTGCCAGGATTGGGAAATGTTTTTAATATGTGATTATTCTTGCAGACTGACCGCTGAGGCAGGTGCAGGAGTAGCTGTCCCAGTCATCGCTGCAGTAACTGTTGGCAGGACATGGGTTAGAGCTGCAGGGATCTGGCATGCTGCAGCCCTGCTCCAAATTCACCTTCCTCGCCTGAGACAGACTCAGAGCCCCACCAACACGCAGACCCTGCAGGGATACGATTGCACATTAAACATCCTGATTTGAAGTAACTGCATGAAAGTTGCTTGGAAAATGCAGACAAATTAGTGAAACTTGTCAGGGTTTACCTAGTTTACCCCGTTTACCTTTAGACAAACAAAAATCTTTATAACTAACAAACATCTTGTCATTTTATCTACTTATCAAAATTATTACACATACTGGCATGCAAGGGGTTTATAAACGGAACAAACCTGGATGCAGCCACGGAAGCCATGTTGAACTTTCCCATCAGGTTTTGCTAAACCACCAATGCTAACAGTCTTCAGTTTGGAGTCCCGCAGCTTCCCATCCACCTCCATAGTGGCCTGAAGAGAAATATGAGAGAGAATTTAAAGCTGAATACCTAAAAAAATCAATTTAAAGTCTTTTAAAAGTACAACTCACCAGGTAGAGCCCATGGTCTAAAGACAACACTGCCTTGTAGTGGCTTGCCGCTCCTCCCAGACTGCTGATATCCAGCTGCAAGTGGTGCCAGTCTCCATCGTTCACCAGCACTTCCTCTACACGGGAGAGAGTGGAGTCCTCCCCCCTGTGAAGCCCCATCAACACACTCCCCCCTCGCAGCTGGATGGAGGAGATGGAGGAGACAGCAGGAGGGAGATGGACAGAAGAGGATAAAAACAAACAAAAAGAAAAATACATTTCACATTCAAATGGTTTACAGAAACAAGACAGTTTTTGGGTGCATATTCTAGTTAAAAATTCAAACCTTGAACTCTGTACATCTAAGATATGCAGAAAACAGAAAGGAGTGGAACATCAAAGAAGTGTCAGTCTAGATAAGGTCAAAGTGTTGCAGAAAACAGATGTTGCACTTTTTCTCTCTCGTAGACCAAGGTGAAGATTATTTTTTAAATTCTGTGTGCTTTTAACCCGATGACACGCTTACCTGTAGTGTGAGATTGTGCTTCAGGCCGGAGGAGATGTGAAGCAGCGTTGCCGTGGATTGACGGGTGCGGAACATGAGCTCTATGTGCCAGAGGACTGAGGCTGCTACCGCCTCCAGGTTGTTCCACTGCAACAGGCTGTTACCCTGGAAACGCAGCGGGTTGGCCATGACTACAGAAAGTGGACAGAGTAAAAAAGATGATAAAAAACACTTTAAATACTCTGATGAAAAGCAAAAGAAGAAGAAATGAAGAAAAATGAAGACAGAGAGTTTCTCATTAGTTGACATTAGATGATGAGTCATTACTGGCAACCAGCAAATCCAGCATGTTTTTGTACCTCATCCAAGTTGTCAAAGCTAATCTTTCACTTTCTGAATACAGACACAGAAAGAGACCCTTATTTAAAGATAATGATTAAAGCATTGGTACTTCATGGGTGACTGAGAGAGAGAAACACTGTATATAAGTGAAAATGGGGGTAATTTTCCACTGATTTTTTGCATGTGTATGGCTTCCATCTCTCATAATATGTCTTCATAATTTCTAAAATCAGAAAAAAATCATGTCATTTGTCTGCACGTTGCAATCTGAAAGAAAAGCCTTCTGTCTCTTTATTGTGTTGAGACAGTAACACAAAAGGACACTCCTCCAGCATGATGTGCAGCAGTTTCCCTCTCATTAAGCTGTCTCTGTGGGAAGATCAAAATCAATGACTAGTAATGACAAACAAACCCGATGCACTGTAGATCTTGGCTGGAGAGAGATGCAAAATGGGAAACTGCAATTAACTTCCATTTCTCTTTTAAATTTTCTTAGAAATACTCAATTAAAAAAACAAGTTACACTGTTAACCCTTTGTAAATATCTATAAATTACACTTTGCAGGAAGGTTAACACAAAACTCCTGCATATTTCATGATTATTCAGACACTGACAGGCAGGCATCACAGTATAGTAGTATAGTATAGTAAAACAGATTTTTTCCATCATTGACTGTCAGATAAACATCAGAAATGAACTTTCAATACTAATGAAAAATTATCACAACAACTTTATTGTGAGATAAATAATAAATAAAATATGAGGTATAATCACGAAAAAGAAAATCTTCACACTGAAGAAGTTGCAACCACTTTCACTCTACACCTGCAGCACATCTGTTTGTCTCCCCCTTCTGGATGTGAAAATAATTACACAAATACTGTTGATGCTTTTTCCTCCTGAAGGAGTGTTTTCTATTTCTTAACCTACATCTTTTTTATGCACTATAGTTAATGGTTAGAGTGAGGTGTAAAAACACAACATGAAAAATCCCACAAGTGTTTAAGAAAACAACCAAAGAGAATGAAAAATAAAAAGCAGAAAGCATTTCTGAGTTTGGTACCCCAGTATCACTGAAACAATTAAACCCCCTATCTTTTTTTTCCTCACACTCATGTGTTTTGTCTAACTAACCCTGTCATTTGTTTTTATATTAGACTCAGGAACATGTTACTCAACTTGATCTGCAGTCAACATACTTGCTGATAAATCCTTTTCCTGTATACTTCACACTCTTCCATGTCTTATTTCTCTTTCTCTGTCACATCTCAAGTTTCTTAAAATCATAAATCAGCACTAACAGCAGCTGCAGCAGCTCAGGTGGAACAAAGTCAGACACAGGAGGAGACCAGAACATATACATAAGCTATATCTTCCAAACTTGCAAAGCATTTAGTCTTAAACTTGCTCAGTATCATATAAACAAGGTAGATTCAACCTCAATATGAGTTCATTCCCATAAGAGACTGATTCTGTCCTAAATCAGACATTAAAACAACAGAGGTTATGTCATCAGGCTTCTTTTCTTTTACAAACTATACAGTCCTCCAGCTCACAGTAATTCCCAGAAAGCTTGTATCACTGCACTGAACACACTGTTTATTTCAGTCTGATGGATTCCAGCTCCTTACTCCATGACAAGTTAAGTCTCCAGTCAGAAAAAAGGTCACATCTATGTACACAACTTTATGCTCCACATTTTCACTCACCTCTTTCACAGTTCTGTCCTCCAAATCCAAGCGGGCAGTCGCAGCTGAAGGAGCCCCACAGGTTCACACAGGTGGCTCCGTTCAGACATGGGTTATTGTTGCAGAAATGTCTCTTGGCAGAGCATCCTGGGAGAGGGGGGGGAGTAAAAGAATAATCTGTTTGATCTATCCAACCTCATTATTTCAACACAGAAGCAAAGAGTCAGAAAGTAATCAACTATTCATAGTAGGTAGAGCAATCATTTCCCACTGACTCTACCTTCCAGCTGTGCTCATTTAAAGTCAGTGTTATTTCCTCTGCTGCATTTTCTCACTTGGCTGATTCAACAGTAAACACTGCTTTACTGCAAAGATATAAAGTTAAGCAGAATACAAAAATAACTGAGCTGCAAAACACACTGTACCTGGCAGAGTGCCATTGTTAGCAATGAAGCTGGCCATGTCTATGTGCTGGTTGTCTATACGCAGGTTCTTCATACATCCCACAAACTGATGGTTGCGAACAGGAAAATCTTCAGGGAGTTTAGGGACTCCTCCAAGCAGCAGGGGCCCGGTCAGGTCCAGAGATCTGACAACACAGAGGAACCCGTTTACTAGCCCAGAGTCATGCTCTGTCTCAACCAAAACACATTATCAACGCTAATGGACCATGCATGAAAAATGTAATAGTTTTATGCAGTGCTATTTTCTCTCCCTGGAGAAAAATTGATGAACACTGCAACACAGGAGTTGAGCTTGGAAAGCTCCCCTGGAGCTGAGAAACGTCATTACAACACAAGTTTACTTCTCTTAATAATTAGGCAACTGCAAAAAAATCTAAGATAATTACTGAAGTCAACATTAAAGTGAAGACAGAATCCATAAAGAAATATAAAAAGGGTATTTATGGAACTCATATTGCAAAAATTGGATTTATTTTACATTAATCTTAATTCTGCTGATATGGACTTACTTTTTGGATCCTGACTGGCTGCCCTGAGCAGAGCAGGTGTAGTTTCCGATCATGTGACCAAACCTCAGCGCCATGGAGGTGTCACAGTTATCCACTGTCACTACGACGACTTTCTGATCTGAGGGACCCTGTGGCAGGCCGGCCTGGTTGAAGATCGGCTGTGGAAGAGACAAACTCACTTATGGAGCATCCTTCTTGTGTTTCAGCCAGAAAAGTGACACATCTAGGAGAACTCTGGTGTTTGTAGCTTCTTGTGCAGTTCAGCACAATAGAAACTGGAAGCAGCTTGTTTGAGATGCTCAATAAAAATAACATAATGATTTCTAAAAGATCTATCAGCATAAAAATCATAAAACACTGAGACAAGACAAAAACAGTGTCGCCATGCTGCTATTTTTAACACTGTGTTTCTCTTATAAATAGGACTCAGAAATGAGCTATTTAAAAAAAATCTCATAGAAAAAATTTAAATAAAGCACTAATAAACACACACACACACAGCAGAGGAGTCTGCTCGCTGTAGGACTGCACCCCTGTCGACAAAGCATCTTTTTCATTGTCTGTGAAATCAATAGGGGGGAGTCACAAAAGAAGGAGGGAGCTGTGGGGGAGAGAATAATGGTCCTGTCAATAAAAGGTTGTGACCTTTTTACACACAGGCCACCTTCTACGGGGTCACGTAAGGCTCATATTAACCCTAAGTGTGGGTTCAAGCTGGTGTCGTGAGCTGAGCACCCACACAGCTGACAAACTGAAGCCAGCAGGCCACTGAGCGGTCAGCTGGTCAGACAGGACTTAGACAGAATTAACTCCTCTTATATGCAGAGATAATAATAACTGACATTACAGCAAGATATTTATCTTTCTGTGAAGTTAAATTAATATAGATCCCTTTCAATCCAACTGAGTTAGACAGAGGAGTTATAATTTCCTGACTGCTCTGCGGTTGTGATTCCCATTGTCTTTGCTGTCTGATCTCTTCGTTTAAAAGACACCCAGCTGGAGATAAACCATCGAGATATCGTTGGCTGATGCAACGTCTTCAGCAGCTCTATCAAAGCAAGTTTATTAAAACTATACACTTGCTATCAGCGACGGATGTAATTTTAGCTTGAGGCACAGCTACAATTGAACTTCTCTCACATGATTTTCACATTGAGCAGATTAGATTAATTCTCTGTGAGCCTACAGTAATACACGTCTATAACTGAGAGGCTGCAGTTGGTTAAATTCCTGCAGTCTTGTGATCGCAATATGCCCAGTGTTAGTGATACGAAAGAGACAGGGCCAATAATAGAAATCCAAACCCTGCGGTGGAATAATCTGTCATCTTACAACACCTCACCTAAAACACTTCACAACAAGAAGCAGGGAAAAAATGTTTTGGTTTCTCATTGAGCTGCAGTGGAAAAGAAGCACTGAAAAGCTGACCTTTCGGAAAGTAAAAGCAACATAAAAACAGGTAACATACAGAGGGAAAAAAGGTGCAGTTGAGAGGTACTTCAGTACTAGTCTTCTATTTAATTATCTGCTAGGTATTTTGCAAATAATGATTTTAAATTGGACAAAAACAATGCATTAATCCAATAAAATTCTAAATTAGATCAACTAAAGGAAATTCAATATAATATTTATAACTATGTTTTCATTAGTGTAAAATTATGTAATTAAAATGAACCGTTGTGCTTCCTATTACTGTATACAGAGCCTTTTATATCCAGGAGCTGGTGAGTTAATGTAATTCTACGTTTTGTTTTGTTTGGGAGAACACATTTGAATATCTGAAATCCCTACCAACTCAAACACTCTGGGAAAAACCCAATTCTAAAACACATTAGATAGAAATAAACCTTTATTCAATGCAGTTGATCAGCATGTTATGTCAGCATTTCTGAGATGTTGTAGTGTTTTCCAAGCTGGGGCCAACCTGTTAGATTTTGGATGTGTTAGATTATCTTTTATATGATTTTAGCTGATATAGAAAATGATACAGATCATATAATACTCCAGACAACAGTGACAACCAATAACGCCCCACTGACAATTTAAAGGTGGTAATGCTACTGTCAAAAAGAACGAACCACAGTCCATTTCCCTCAGAACCAACAAGTTTTTAACAATACAAGTCCTGAAACTGTCAACACTGCTGTGGAAATAAGAATGAAGAAGATTCACTGAAGAGGCTAAAAGAAACTGACATCATGGTATGTTTAGTAATAACTTAGTACCAACTAACTACAGCAAAGGCTGGCGTGTAAGATGAATGGAGCAGCGTTCAGTTAGTTTCCACTGGAGATATCCGACAATGTAACCCTGTAGACTGTGTTGATAAAGATAAATGAAGACAAGTAATATCTGCTAATGAATGTGGGAAATTTTGTACTCAATAGGCAAACAGAATAACAATATACAGAGTTAATAATAATAATAATAATAATAATAATAATAATAATAATAATAATAATAATAATAATAATAATACAATATACTGAGAATCAGTCTGAATGTTTAAATTGTTGTAATTTCACAACCAAACGATTTTCACAGTCGCAGACTAAAAATTGAAGTCTTTAGGAAATCTTAGGAGTTTTACTGGAGTCACAGCGCGCTCCCGTCGTTTAAGCTGGTAATCTGTGCTGTTTAACGTAAATCTTTGCCTAGTCTTGGATCTGTGATAATATCAAACGTGTTTGATATTATCGCAAGTCACAGTGACGAAACACAATCAACAACCAATAGATGAGCTCTGATAAAAGCAGAAACAGGAATCCCTGCAGCCAGAACGCCTGCAAAAACGGATGAAAAAAAAAAAAAGAAAGACGAACAAGAAGCGGTGATGAAACATCATCGGTGGACGGTCCAGAAAGAGAAGCGGACTGTTATTAAGAAGTAAATGTCTGCTGTGGATCATTTATGTGTTAGAGAATAATGATCTAACAAATGAAAGAAGAATTGAAAACTCATTCATCCCTCCAGTCGATGTAACACCTGGTGGAGATACAAAGCCACACTTAATAATGATGTGTAATTCCCTGGAGGGAAACTCTCCCCTCGCGTGCTTTGCTGTGGGCGGATCAGACCTGTTCTCTATCAACTGTCCAACACATCACAAAAAATGCTGAAAGAATCTAGTTGTAGTCTTGTAAATAGTGATTCACAGTCTTTGTCATATCTTAGTCTGAGACTAGGCTAAGACTTAAAACTCTAAACATTTGTCTTTAGATATGAGCTGGTGTGAGCTGGCAGTTTTCTACAGTCTTTTGCAAATCTTTTAAAAGTCTTCTGGTGTAAGCCCAGCATTAGATACAATAATATAAGTAAGTTTTAGGTTTCCTGCACTTATCTTAGTTTAAATTACTTTTAATGAACGCCACACAATATTTGGTGCTTTTGTAATTGCACTTTTACCAAGGTTAATAATCTCAGCAGTTCTTCTACATATAGGTATTAAAAGACAAACAGAATATATAGTATGATGCATAAAACACAACATAAAATGGAGCAGAGTTGGATCTAGATTAAAAATCTGGCCACACATAGAATTACATATGCAGGACCTTCCAGTCTGAGGAGATAAATGCTGTCAGTGAGGATGCTCAGGGCATGATGTCTTGTCCGGAGGGTACACTGCTCACTCATGTGCCCAATGTGCAGCCAGCTTCTTCCAGACAGACTGACTCATTTTAAAATAAGAAGATTAAGCCATTGCTTGCATTTCACGAGAATATAGTTAATGTTTTTAAAGAAGCTTTATTGATGGTTCAGAAGAGCACAGGCCCTGTTATCGAGCACCTTTCCCACAGGAAGTCACAATACGCTGAGAAACTCTTCATCACTCAGTGCTGAAATGTTCAAAAAGCAGATTCAGAGGCTTTTGCTTTGCAGCTTATACTCTTCAAGGCCAATTTGTTACAAATTTGTTGATGATGAAACAAGCAAACATGTTGTGTGAACTGCCAAAGGTGAAATCATCTGACATGCTCTTTTCCACGGTTTTCTCTTTGCTGTGAAAGCTCTGAAGCAGGCAGGGATCCAGCTTGGACGCTCCTTTCACTGACCTCTGCTGTCATCAGTCACGGCTATTGACTCTCCAATAATGACTGAATGTCTGTCAAGACGTCTCTCTGCTGCACAAAACGTCGTCCTGTCACAGCTGATTGGAAAGCACATATTTGCTCTTCAGCACATTAAACACTGCTCTCACTCACTGCTACAGGGGATTATGGGAATATGAGTTCCCTGTCACACGGGGTGACAGAAGTGCAGGAGCAGGAGGAGCATGGCAGCAAGCAGCATAAATATGGGATCTAAGATTGACTAGAAAAACCATAGCAACAAGAGGGGTCGGCCCTGAAGCGCAGCGTCCCCGCTCAAAGCCCGAGTCAATACTTCTCTCGGCTTTTCTTCACCCTTCTTTCGCTCCTCTCCTGCTCGCCTTTTCTGTCCTCACTGAAGAAGAGAGAGAGGGAGAGAGAGAGGCACCTTCCCCGGGGCCACATCATTCACTGCCCATGGTCCCAAAGGAAGCAGAAGCAAACACAAAGGCAGCGGTCATTGCCATTCTCCACAGTCCCCCACCATCCTGAAAGCCACATTTCAATCTAGAATTCCCCCTCCTCGACTCACCCTGCCCCACCCCCTGCGGACAGGGACAGGTCAGAGTAGGCCACCATGGGATACCTCCAGAGGGAGGAGCCATGTTTCTACCTCAGCAGCTCACAGGATGTGGAACATGAGAGGAAGGCAAAAGAAGATTAGTTCAGCTAGAGATGGAGGAAACCCCAGACACTTCAGGGATGTCTTACGTTGAAAACATACCACGTCTTCACAACACTTAGTAAACTCATCTCCCTGTAAGAAAGATTTAAGTCTACATTATCTCAATCTATAGTCATTTACACAAGTAGGGAGGGTAAATCACAAAACCACCAAAATGCAAAGCATCCTCCAAAACTGATCGTGAAGCTGAACGAAATCTCACAGCATACACTTAAGTAATGATCAAATGATCAGATTTATTTGATGCAAAATATATCATTTGACATGTTTTACCATGAAAAACTCACTAACTTTAAGTTTTTTGCCACCAAAACAGCTGGAGACCAGTTTCATAGAGATATGCATATGAACCCAGAGCAATACCTGTTCTTATGAATATCTGAAACTGTTTTTAATCACACTGGCAGTCAGATGTGGCACACTTGCAGTAAAACTGACAGATTAAAGAAGCCACAAAAGACTCAGCAAACCATTAGATTGGGTCTTTTTGTGCCAACGTGATTAATGAGACTTTAATGTCTGCATGCAAAGAGTCAACAAGTTCTTATCCAACACTCAACAAGATTCTCCGCTTCATCACTTTTGCTGGCTCAAATCTGACATGGTCATGTCATCATACACAGTGAATAGAAAATGTGCACTGCAGGAGGGTTGCCTGGCAACATCTTTATGATGCAAAGTGACTTCCTCAATAGACAAAAATGTGACATCCTGTGTGTTTGTGTGGGTCCTGGGTGGGAAAGTAGCAAAAGGGCACAACAGCCCCTACATTCCTGCACTGATTGAGCTGTTCAGATATTCTAACAGAAAAATGTACCAGTTAAACATATTTAGTCCAATCTGAACATGTCTGGAAAAACCACGTCCTCCCATTCTGACCCCCCTGCTTCTGTCTTGTCTGAGTCTCTTCCTCTGTCAGAGTCTATTTGGCACTTTGGCTGTCTTCCAGATCATCAGCCTGTCAGCAGTGATTTTTTTAGTCTGATAGAACAGCAGCACTAAAGAGGCAGAACAACTAACTTACACAACTCACAGTTCCCTGTTTGCACTCTGGTTTACACCCACTAAAATCAGTCTTTTAAATATTCTTAAGACCACAGTGAAAGAGCAGCAGCTGCTAGTTGTCTTTGCAAACAATAACAGTTACAGTCTGCCATCGGCAGAGGATAAAAAATACCAGCTGATTTATTTTTGAATATGTGCAAAATCTGTAGCTCGATATCACCACATCTTACAAAAAGAACACACTCATATACATTTCCCTTCTTTTATGCCTACCTAATGGGTTAAATCCTCACAATGTAACAACATCAGCTTGTTCCAGCTCTTTATTACATCTGTATATTGTTTATGCTGAAAAAAAAAGGCAAATAAAAAATTTATTTTCAATCTTTTTTTTTGTTCATCTAATAAATTATTTCTACTTAATTTCTAGCTTTTCTGTTTTGGAAACACACAAAACCCAATTAAAACCTGACAGCGTATGTGGAATAAATCAAACATAAACATTCCACATCTCCACCATCAATTAGCTTGGTGCATTTTAATATTTGGGGGCATGAAATAGTTTGCAGGCACAGCAAATATTTACAATAATCCACACTTGGACCACTGCCCCTCTATCATACAGGCTTGTAAAAAAAAAGGCTTGTAAGTCATACAACTTTAATGTCCATATGGTAAACACTGCATCAAAACTCAGTCTTCAGCCAAAACCACAACTAAATCTGTTTACTCTTTGCAAATTGGTAATAATTTCTACATTTCTTAGATTCTGAAGTTTTTCTGAACAGGTACAGTCATTTTTAGCCATAGACAAGCTGCCTTTTTCATTTCTTATTCTCATTACAACCACACAGACATCAGGGCGACACTGATTTCATTGTGTAACCTTTGAGAAAAATGTGAAAATGTGTTCATATCCTCAGATGAGGAATTCTTCTTTCAACCCATCATGATGGAAATGTGTTCGTTTCCACTCACCTTGTTGTAGTAGTGAACCTCCACAACATGCCACTGGCCATCACTCACACCTCCCAGGATGAATGGGGAAACTGTAGTCTTGGTTTCTCCTGGGAAACAATTGATATAGTGAATGACTGCAGATTCAAAAGGATAAGAGCAGGAAATTAAACCATAAGGAAAAAAATAGGAAGAAATGTTCAACCTGCAGAGAAAGTGAGCTGTATCTGCTCATTGATGATCTCCATGGCGATGAAGTCGTGCTTCTCGTTGAAGCGGCCGTTGTAGAGCAACAAACCGTCAGACTCTTTGGTGGCAAATCTAAAGAAAGATAAGTTCGAGGTTAAATTTTGTTTGCTGCCTTAGACAAGATCCTGATCATTTGCTGCTCTCTCTGGGCATGGACTCCTTTAACTCATGAGCTGAGGTCTGATGTATCAAGATTTCAAAATATTCTTGGAAATCACAGATGCTGCATTCTTGACGTTAAAGAGGAGATAAACCATCTGACTTGTTATCAGCACACATTTGTGCACACGGTATGGGCAAGTTTCAGATCCTTGAAGACACAAGTAACGCTTTAATGCTGACATTAACGCTGACAAGCATATATGCTGAGGTGCTGAGGTCTTGAAGCAACATATACTGCTACCCAGATGTCTTTATCCCCAAAACATATTAATTATTTTGGCAAGACAAATTACATTCTACATATATAACAACAACATGGCTTCATATAAAGAGTCCGGGAGCTAAAATGGACTGCCTGAAGTCTGGACCTGTCACCCATGGAAAATGGACCCAAACAAATATGTTAAGCAACTGAAATTCAACATCAAGCATGAACAAACAGACTTCCTAGTTTCCAACACATCATGCCCTTTATAATAGTAAGCATGAAATTTTTAGTGTGATCTAACACAATCCTGCTGCTGGAAAAAACTGTCAGCATTATTAATATGCAATGAAAAAAAAGCTCCAGAAAAAACAGGTTCATTAACTATATTTATCATGAACCTCTTCTTTAGATTGCTACTATGATTTTATAAAAATATACTTTCAGTTGGCATGAATTTGTGGATTTGTTGGCAGTTATAAAAATAGAATAAATCCAGTCTTTAAGGTTAACAAATAACACAACAACCAACAGATAGTGTAAAATAAGCATATGATAGCAGCCATGCGAGAAAAGAAAAAGCACAATGGTCTGATTTGACCTATTTAACAACATCTGTACTTTTTCCTCACTTTCACCTTGCAGGAGAGCACCTATCATGCACATGACTTAATATCACAGAGACGAACTGAAGATTTAACGTATGTGAGGTTGATGAAAAATCATGGGGTTTATCAGGAAGGAAGTTGGAGGGTGAAAGGGCATTTTCAGTACAGTCAAGGAATATGTGTGCCATGGAAAGATGAAGAGTCACATTAAATGACACACTCCTTACAGAGACAAAAACTAGGCCAAAGTCAAAGCAGTGAGGTGGGGGACGCAGTGCTATGAGCAAGGAATGAGCGAACAGTAAGATAGTTCAAAGTAATGACGACGACAACAGCTTCACAATGTGTTTTCCACATGGAAGGCAGTGCAGGCAGCTGCCGGTGCTCTAACCACAGCCTTAGTGTCAGATTTCTGTTTCAGGCTTGATGGTGCAACCGGAGCGCCTGGAGCTGTTGTGTTGAATATTTCTTGCATTTTAATGCACATTTCAGTACATCTGAACACAGTTTAGAAAGTTGATGGCAGTTCACTCCTTCTACGTGCAATCAAAGCGAACGGTAAACACGTGGAGTAAAAATATGCCATACCTGTCAGGTGGGGTCTGCATCTGATCCTGAGGAAATGGGTCACTGTGTTGTTATATTAGAAGAAAATTCACACTAACTACCAGATTTATTCCCCTGACAGGGGACCAACAATTACTGTCCTGTGTACATCTGCTACCTGAAAGGCATGTGTGATTTCTGGCTTCTGAATTTTCTGCCCAGTTACGCCACAAAAATGCAGCTTCCTCAGAAGAGCTAATTAATTTTGCTTTCACAAAGGTCACTCTGACTGGCTCCATAATTATTGCCACTCTTTTTCTCTGGTCTAATGGAGCTGCAGCCTTCCTCTAAGCCATTTTTCCAAAGAAAGAAGCCACTCATACATCCAGCTATCTATACATGCTCTACAACATTGTAAGCAACTGCATCTTCCCCATCCATCTCTTCCAGTCCTTATGGTTTGAGGGGATATTGTACATGATGCTGTTAGTGCTATTTTCTTAGGAGGAAGAGCAGCCAGAGGGCATGGCAACACTGACCTGCTTACCGAGAAAAACTATAATCATGACCTCAGAGAAAATAGGAAGACGTTGCTTCAGCAGATAATAATGATGGAGACAGTACAAACGGGGCGTCTACACATGCAGCAAAAAGCACAGAACGCCAAGGAGAATCATCTACAGCCTCTTCGGCTGCCCTGCAGTCTTTGATGTATCGATTTAAAAGGATGCTCCACATTGCCCCCCTCAAGCCCTCTGAACTAAGAGGGTAATCAGCCAGAACTAAATGGTGACTTTACTGGCATCACTGCGTGTCACATTAGGCACCCATCAGTAAAAATAACAACCAGTCTGGCCTTATGTAGGGAACCATGTCACGCTATGCTAACATGCTGAAATGCTTACGATGTGTGCAGTGAAGTGGAAAGAGAAAGATCCTTCGTGATTGAGAAATAATACAAATTTACTGCTGGTCAGAAGTAATATTTTCAATTGATTCCAAGAAAAATGGAGATGAACTTTCACATACATTACACTGATATAACATTTTAAAGTTTTTCTGTCTTTAAAGTAAAAAAATTGGGGTAAAACTAAGATATCTCCAAAACTGTTGGAAAGATTTCAGTGAAAACCATCTAGATAAGGAGGATGAATCCTGCTGATTTTTCCTAAAGCATCACCAGCAGGAGGAATGACTTCAGCTGTCAGTGTTGCGCTTTTCCATCTGGTATCATTATAACCAAATTAGAGCTGCAACTGACAGTTTCTAAATTATTATTATTAATATATATGCCCATTAGTTTATCTGCCTAATGACTACTATTTGGTCTAGAAAAAAAAAGAGTTATTTTTGGTGTCATATTACATTTAATTGTATTTAGGTAATGTAAAAAATAAAAACAAAAATCCCCTCATATTTGAGAACAGAACTTTGTCTTTAAGTTGATGTTAAAATCAGCTGCAGGTTGATTTTCCTTATTTCAATCATCTGACTAATCATCTGGTTATCTAAACCAAACACAGTGCTTTTAGAAAGTTTTCCATTTCATATTTTCACCCAAATTAAAATAGATTTAGTGAATTTCTCCACTCATAAGTTTACACACAAACCCATCTAAGCTTTCAGGGCTTGATTTCACCAAGAAGGTTAAAATTAACAGCCAAGTTAAAGGTGCCCAAAATTATTTGATTCAGTGTAAAGAAAACCTGATGCTTTCACAGCTGCTGAATCTACCTCGTACTATATGAGGGGTCTCTCTCTCTCTCTCTCTCTCTCTCTCTCTCTCTCTCTCTCTATATATATATATATATATATATATGTGTGTGTGTGTGTGTGTGTATGTATATATAGACTAATTAAGAAACACTCAAAAATCCTGTCTGTTCATACTTTTTTTAAATTGAAGAGAACTTGTGGTAATTCATAAGGGATAAAAAGATTATTTTTAGCATCAAGATTGGAAGAAATAGAGGAAAATAAACAGTAAACAAGATCCACACCCTGAGCCATTTGTTACATCGGATGCTGTTTCTGGAAGAAACCGGATCAGTGCAAGCTCAGGTAACAGAGCCACTAGTTGACCTCACCTGCCTCAAGCTGTCAGTATCGGCACCTTTTACAGAGCAGCTACTTCACAGCTTCTCTGGCCTGCCGGTGAAATGTAGTCGCCTTTCAAAACTGGTCGGAGCAGTTCTTCATCAAAAAAGACTGTCATCTGAGCCCTGCTTAAAGAGGGTCCGAGTGCATAAAGCTCACAGGGGGATATTATTTCCACCGACAGCCACTGCAGAGCACGTCTAAGGTGACAGGAATCACAATAAGCTACGCAAAATGTCAGGGCACGTTTCCAGTGATACCATTTGAGCGGTGGTACTTGTTGTTGCTTGTTGTGACAGGTATCAAACAGAACAGACAGTTTTTTTTGACTGATTTAATATCATCCCACAGAGTTACTGTCTTTGCACGTGTTGTATCCACAGCTCCCCTTCCCTGTCTTACAGCAACTCGCTCCCCTTTTCTTCACAAGTCACGTCTATATGACCAGACACACATATTCAAAGCTTAAGTTTTTAATTCGTACTTGGCAATTATCATGGAGATAATTAACTGCAGGCACTGTAACATGGCAACCCACTGCCCTGTAGTCTAACTAAAGATGTGTGAAAAGCACAGGCCAATATCTTAACTGGGATAAGTAAAACATATACTACCAGAGATCATATAGCCTCCTACCTAAAGAGAAAATGTTGTCACTTTCTTAAAAACATTGTTTTAAATAATAAATTAGTCCTACTTTTATGATAGTTCAGGAAACACTACTGTAGTCATGTCCGAATGTAGCCACAGCTAACAGCTAGTTAGCTTAGCTGAAAAACAGGAAGACGCATGTAGCCTAGCTTACCATGGTTTTTGTGATCCTTGTTTCTGTTTTAGTTTGATCCTGTCCTTTAGATTTTTACATTTTCCTTTTAGCTTTACTTCCTGTTCTGATTTGTATTAGTTTCTTCTTTGTGCATTGGGTTTCTTTTCGCTTCTTGTCCTTGTCTTTCACCAGGGTTTATTGATTGACTGTCACTCATCTTCCTCAGCATACAACCAGGTGTTTAGTGCCAGATTGCTGTCTTTGTTTTCTGCCGTGTTTTCAGTTTCAGTCTGTTATAGCTCTAAGTTTTGACTTCCATTTTTAGACTCCCTGCCACTGCAGCATTCTTGTTTGTGTTTTAAAAAAATTTATTTATTTTTTATTTATTTATTTTCTTCACCTGCCTGTCTTCTTTCAGCAAGTCTGCATTAGCATCTTCTGCAGCACAGCACTGACACAGCCTAATCTAAAAGAAACAAAATCTGGACAATAACATGTTACCAGGATTACCAAGTAACATTCATAACTAATAACTGTAATACATCTAAAACTGATGCATTTATACATATCTGTGGTAGATACTAAATAAAGTGTTTAACCTAAAAGTCCTCTGGAGAACCCAACCTAACAACCGGCCATCAGGCACATCTGGAGTATCAGTAAAAAGCTGTTTTTCTTGTACTTTCTCTGTTTAACACACTTACTTAATTCAGGAGAGACCAGCTATGTATGACATTACCAAAATACACAAAACACACACTGCTATTTTCTCTTATTGTTTATCATACTACCATCCTTTTCTGCTCCTGAAGTTATGTCTTCAAGTGCATGAGTAAATTTTATGTCCTCACCAATATTTGAAAGTCATCTGGTGTGTTCAAGTGCTGTTGTGTTTGCACAGACGCAGACAAGACTAGGAAACATGGAGTTGACCTCTCACTGCCACTGATTCTCAATGTCAGTTAGGTGTTAAGAGCCCTAAAGACATGTCTGTAATACTGAGATAGATAGATAGATAGATAGATAGATAGATAGATAGATAGATAGATAGATAGATAGATAGATAGATAGATAGATAGATAGATAGATAGATAGATAGATAGATAGATAGATAAAACACATGCTTATTATGCCAACCTATTTGATATAACGCAGGCCTATTACGGAGACTACACTACATGTACATTAATACCAACTATTGTTTCCATAGGAAATACAGGGACTTCTTCTCTTCAGGTTTAAAGAAAGAAAAAAAAAGAAGAATTAAAAGAAGAATTACAAAAAGAAAAAATTCAACAAATGTAGAAAAAAACACTATCACTAGACTAAAATAAACTAAAACTGAAATTAAAAATAGCCACAGTCATGATGTTACAATCAGAGATAAAACAGCTTCTCTTCACCTCAGTGAGGAGACTGTGCTGAAATAGACTGAGCAAAGTAACTACTGACACTGTGACTGTAATGCGATCTGACTAAATGAGATTAACATCCTCATGTTGTGCAATCTTTCCCTTAAACACATCTCCTTCAGCTCCCCTTCTGTCTAACATTTGCTTCATAGTCTGCACCTCTATAAAAACATCTCTATCCCCCAGTAATTCTGCTTTCATTGTCCCAGTGCTTTACTCTGATTCTGAAGTGGCTCTGCTATCAGATGGTTATTGTTCAGTGATCCCATTATGGCTACATGTATTAAGCACCGTTATGGTTACATAAATATGAGAACCCAACAGTGGAAGTGCAAGCACAATGATGTATGTTGTGTGGTGTGTAGGTGGATGAAGACTGACTCACTGAAGCGAGCAGTACAGGTGATCCATGTTGCAGGGAGGCACTTACGTGAGTGAGAGGGTGAAGTGAAAGCGCTGACGGAGACCCTTGAAGGTCAGGAAGGAATTTGGGGGAAAGTTGCGCGTGGTCATCTCACAGTAGGGCCTCTCAAAACCACCCGGTGGACACTCACACTTAAACCCGCCAACAAGAAGGTTGACACAGGTGCCTCCATTTTTGCAAACTCCTGCAGCACAGCGGCCTGAGCGGGACGACAGCTCGCAGCGCTCCCCTGGAGGGTGGATGGAGATGGAGAAAAGAGGATAAAAAAAATGAAGATTAATATTGTTCATGACAAGTAGCACCACCTCATTCAAACCAACTGGGACACTGAATAATGCAACCCCCACCCCTCCATTTTGGCACTACAGTTGAGCCATATGTGTCGTTACAGAAACCTAACATTACCCTTCTCATATGAGAAAAAAAGAAACTGCTTCAAACATTTAGGACTATGTGATGAATAAATCAAGAACTTGTTGACAAAATGTATCAGCGGATGTCTGACTTTAAATGATGAGCGTTTTCTCCTGTCTGCAGTTTGAACATGCTTCTTTGTGTCACATCCAGCGTGACCGCATCCCCCCCCTCCACCGCTGGGAATACGTTGCAGTTTGTGCTCAATTCGTATTCAGTGGAACAACACGATGGCTTAAAAGCAGTGAGCTGGAAGTGTTTATGGATTCAGATGCTGAAGACAAAACGATTGCAGTTTCTGCAGACTGTGGCAACTGACGATGATTATGCTGGGCTTTTATATGTTTGACGATTTCATCATGTTACCAGAAAAAAAAAGAAAAAAGAAAAAGAAAGTGCCTGTACATATTCAACACCACATGCTGTTAAAAGCTTATTCAAAGAAAGAAATACAGGCTTGCTTAGTTGCTGCATAAAATAACTGCTCATTAAACCTTTGTTAAATGCAGATTAAAGGGAGGTCATGCTGTAGATCACAAGGTGTATTTAAATCAATCATGAAGCTGATTTTCTAAATAAATAAATGTAAAATCATATATTTTTGTCAGAAAGTGGTAAATAAAATTACTGCTTATGTTTATAAGCATATTAAATTATGCTTAAATAACACAAATTTCTAATAAATGAGCCAAAAACTCAAAGATTCTTGGTGATTTTCTATATTAATCAACAATCAGGCTGATTATTTGCTGTGAGAAGCTGAGTGAGACGGACAACTGGAGGTCACATCAGGCTAGAATCAAAGGGATCACTAAGAAGTGCAGGACAGCAGTACATAATAACACTTTAGATGACCCTTCATCCTCCTCTTCTTCCTCCTTTGCCCCTGCAGCCTGTCTCACATGTGCCAGTCGTCGAGATGGCCGGGACGGGAGGCTACAGCAGTTGCCGAGGCAAGGCTGCTCGCTCTGCCATGCGTGAGCAGGAATTTGTGTCAAAGCCACTCAGTCAGCTGCGTGTAAGATTTCTACTGTAACACACACACACACACACACACACACACACACACACACACACACACACAAACACGCACAGTCTACGTCTTCATCCAACAGCACTGATACACAGGCCTTTTATTTACTCTGACTATTAATCACTCCATTCACAGTCCGCTGAGAGAAAGCTTCTTTGTTTTATTGCTGTTGTTGAGGAAAATCTATTCAGTCAAAGTAAATCGAAGAGCTGCTTGTGGAGATTTACCGATAATGCCCCCGAACGTTGATGAAATTTACAGAGATACATTTTGAGTCTAAAAGCATTCAGCTGCCGTGGCATACGTGTAGTTTAATGAGCCTGTTGCAGACTCCAGTTTAGCTGGTTATCAGGTAGCTACCATGCTTTGTTTAATTTATAAATCTTAGATTGGGAGTTTTCAAACTTATTAATATGCCACTGACCCTATTATAACTGTTTTAATTATGAAAGATTCTTTGGTTTGAGTGTTAACGCTGCTTTCCTTAAACAGAATTTTATTTATAAAAAAAAGTTTGAAAATACTCTATAACAAGTAACAAGTTCTGCATTTCAAGCTTATATGTGGTATTAGCTTAAAAATTAAAAACTGTTTGTACTGCAAACACTCTCTATTGGTATACTGTTATTTCTCATTTTAATACATCAATCTAATATAATATTGATGGATTTAATTAATCTAGTTACAATAAATAGTGCAGTCTGGGGTTTCTAGACAGGAGCTGGATGCAACAAAGGGGTTGCAAGACACGATAACTGAAGGAAAGAAGTAAGAAGCAACTAAATGCTGTTACAACTAATCTGAAACATGCTCAAATGCAAGAACATTTGAACTGAATTCAATTGATTAATTTTATGTCTCAGAGGTAGAAGACTATAAATGAGATGAAACTGGTTAAAACACTCAGTTTATTATTGCTAAATGATGCATTTATATGCACAGGTTACAGTACTTGTGAAATGAGATCTTGTTTTACAAGTTCTCTTAACATGAATAATAAGTAAAGCAGTTAGAATAAATATAATGAGGTAAAAGGTGCAATAACTGCTTCTGAAATATGGTAATAACAATAGGTACACCCACCTCTAAGGTGACATATAAACTTGTAATATCAGGCCATGTAATTAATGTGGTTAAACTTTTGACCCGAAGAAGATTAAACCTGGATAAAAACATTGTCAATAAATAATCTCCAAGGGATGGATGGAGCAAGCGTGCAGGGATTTCTTTTATTTTTCATGTGTTGAAGAACTTTCCCTGTTCCTGTTTCTACATAATACATCAGTGTGCCATTTTCAGCTGCTCTCTCCCGACAGTCTGTAACTATTAGCTGTTGCGTACTTACTGATGGCTCCTGATAACAAACATCTACAGCCGGGAGGCCAGAGGTAAAATAAAGCCTTTCTGTCGCAGCCTGCCTTGTTATTAATTCAACAACTTGCTGGAAGCAATAAAGCACTTGTTTTTCTATAAGTAGCTGAGGTGGACAGCACCGGTGGGCAGAGCAGCTCTACAGGAACTCACAGTGACTGAGAAATGATTCACAAAGGAAACTAATAACTACCGGAATGTGTTTATTGATCTCCCTCGATGATATCTGGTAAATGCCTCGCTGTGGTGCACCACAGGTGCACCCAACGGCAGCCAGGTGAGCAGCATATCAAGAAGGGGATTGGCTCGTGCTCACAACTCCACAGAATAACTTGATCAATAATTCAAACACGTCTGGTCTGTTCTATTTACGCCCCTCTATAGGTCCATCCAAGTAAGCACACCCTCTGTTTGCTGCCAGCATGAATCATTAAGCAGCAAACTGCACAGACACCTCAGACATCCTGCTTCTACGCATACATGAGGAAACACTGTGCTTTAAATGTTCTGGCATCACTTATTTTATTAAGGATACTAACTTTTAGAAGAACATTTTTATTAATAATACAACAGAAAGGATGAAAACTATGAATGAGTGGTGAGTAAATATCTCTTGGACACTAACAAATGGCAGAACTTAACAGTGAAACACCTGAGAGCATTAAAGCAAATGACATCATGGAATATAAATGAAGATATGTACACCTCTATCCATCCACTTACAAAATTATTCTTGTTTATCTGTGATATTTATATGCAAAATGAATTAATGGCATATTGTTTTTATCTTCCAAATTATCATAAATTGATTCCTGTGGAGCTTTACACTGAGACACACAAACAAAACAAAATGCACCCACCAAAATCAAACGTGACAAATAACCCTCATAATTACTGTCTGTCTAAATAAACAACATCATGAGATTTAAGCCTCCTACTGCAGCAGATATTTATTTGTAAAACAACGTGTGTAAAAACAATTTTAAGCTGTACACCCATAACAGGTTTTATCTATCGGAGGCAAATTTAGGATAATGCCTAAAACCAAATGCCAGTGTTAGTAAAAAATAAAAAAATGCTGTAAATACATTTTTTTAAATGCCCATGCTGCTTATTAAACAGGAGCTGATCACTGTCAGTGAAACACAGTGGGCAGTTACCTGAGGGCAGTGTGGCGGTACGGAAAAGAGCTTCAGCTGAAGGTGAACGGTGAGATAAAGTAATCAATAAAGCAGCAGATAGATGACCCCCAGCTGTATCTACGATTCCGTCTTCTCATCACGTTACAGGTCATCTGGAGTCCGAGGACCAAACACAATCAAACATTTCCCACACAGCGGCATCAGTAAAGAAATGAGCAATCATTCACAACAACAAAAGAACCTTCGCCTCTCACATCCTGAATCAAAAAAAGTTGCAATAAAAAAGGATTTCCATTTTCATTCAACACAAATTCAGTTAAATATTTTTTTGCTGCAATATCAGTTTTGCTTAGAAAAGCTTGAGATGCCAACAGAAGAGTTTAATTTTTTCATAAAGTGAAAAAAAAGAAAGAAAGAAAACAGCTGTCATTAGCACAACTGTCAACTATTAAGTACTTAAATTTAGCACATCATACCTTCACAAAAGGTCACGACCAAAGTAAGTTTAGTACATAAATTACCTGGTAATTGGCCAAATCTCCATAGACTGTTTATATTTCTTTTTTTTTTTTATGTAGTTTTAATTTGGTGAGGACAGACAGTAGCTGTTATGGCTCAGACAATTAACAAGTGCTCTGAGAGGAACCCTGCTGGGAGAGAAGAAAGTGATTTTGTTGACTCTCTACAGAACAACAAAATGCAAATGCTCTGATTTTAAAACGGTACATGCGCCAACACTGGCGCAGTTTTTATTCATGCCATCTCTCAGCAGCAAATTTCAGGAGCTTTCCGTGTTTGGCAGGTGTTCGTGTCGCACTGTGAGAGAGCTTGAAAACAGGAATGTGATCATTCGTTATCTGTTGTTCCAAGCTGTACACACACATTAAAATCTCAAAAATGTGTTCTCAACACAAAAGAAAAAGACACGTTCTCCTCACAGGAACGTGGAGGCAAGCTGTTAGCTGGTGAGTTATCGCAAACATCAATACATGAAGAATTGCATCTAAGTCACCTTCAAACAGACAGTGTTCGAAAAGGTGAGCATCTCTCCTGCTTTGTGTATTAAGAGAACTAAAGCAAAACATTGTTCACGATTCACAGTGATTCAGCCGAACCAAAACATTCACTCCATCCCTTTGCATTTTTCTTCCTGCTACCATCTGGCAACGCCCACAGTCAAACAGTTTGTCAGTACACACACATGCACCATTAGCACACAGGCATTCTGCAATTTATCCATCCACCTTTCTCACACACATAATTGCAGCTTTTCAGCACTTAGCCACCCACCTGAAATGAATGGAGTGAGCATTTTAGCACTCACACACTGAGCTCCACATAGAGTAGAGACTGACAAACTTATGGAAAACAAACAGTGGAAGTTGTGGATCACAGGTACCTACATTAAATAAAACCTGCCTGAAAGACCTCATCATGGTCCTCAACAAAATCATCAAGCTCCAGAAGCACATTTAACTAACTCTGCAAGACCTCCACACTGGATCCTACAGCTTCTATGTCTAAACCGCACATTCTCATAAAAATTCATTTTGCAAACTGCGGATGAAAGTACGCCCACTGCACCCACTCACACACTCCCTCTTTTTTTTTTGCTGCTGATTCACATTAAAAGCACCTGCAGTCCAGCTCCATCACCCACAACTGTGCAAGAACATGGAAGTGCCACTCCACCTGGACTCCGAGCAAGTGAGCCCACACACTCAAAAGCTGACACTATTTGAAGCTTTATAAATAGCTGCATACACACATGGAGAAAAAAGTGTTTGATGAGGTATAATGGAAACAATCTCAGTAGTGAGAGCACAAAGTGAAAAGTGTGATTTTCAGCAGTTTCCACTCTCACGTTTGAACTTGAAGCATAATCATATTTTACCTGATCACAAAATCAGATTTAACAGAAGTTTTTCTATATCAGATGTTTAAGTTATTAAGTGCAAAGCTGCAGGACATATGCACCTGAAACATCAATGATTTTGTCTTAAAATGAATGTACCAATGACAATTTTCTTTTATCAGACAAACCCCGGTGACTATCACTTTTAGAACATCTTGACACTGCTTCTTTGCTCTGATAAAATCCTCATTTTTTAACTGCAAGGTCGTTAGACAAAATGACAAATTAGTGAAAGAGGGTGTTTGTGCCGTGGTTTCAGCTATTTCTACATATTGCATATGAACGACTATCTCCCGTCTTTTCTCAGACAGTCCACAGCCTCCTTTTAATGCTCAATGAGGACGACACTGTGCAGGCACATTTTATGAGCAGTAGAGACAGGGAGAGGTGTTCCTGCTGCAGGGCAGAGACCTCACTTTTGCAGGAGGGTAAATTGCCAAGTTGGCAACACTGACAGTGTCAGTTTTCTCTTCTTATTAAGCTACATCATAAGGTGTGAGTTTATTTTCCACCTCATGACAAAAAAGATACGCAGCATAAGAGCATGTGCAAAATACAAATTATGAATTGAGAACGTTAATAATAAAAATGTATCAAATTTTATACTCCTTAAAAATCTATATAATCAGTACCAGTCATTCTGAGTACATTTACTGTACATGACGCTAGAAGAATAAATAATTATTGGGTTTTAGTCAGGCCAAAACTGTACTTATAAAATATAAATTAAAATGTTAGTGTGACCAAAAGGATTAAAAATGTAATTAACCAAAACTACACTAACACCCAGACAATGTGGTTGGGGTCAAATCACTCCTGCATGTGACATGAGATATCCCACTATTGACATTGTTTCCTGTATACCTCATCAAGGACTTATTTCTCAAAGCATTCTCTAAATACTGTATAAAACCTTAAATAAGCTAAATAAAAATGTGCTCAATAGTTTAATCTTTTTATAACAATAGAAACACTCAAGTGTATATTAATACAGTCAAGTTTCCAATAAAGCTGCTCTCTTTCACATATTTGTCTACTGCTTCTGTCAGATGCATAACAGCGTCAGAATGGTGGCAGAAAAGTAGCCCATTAAGACTACGTGTCAACTCATGGCCACTTAATGAATTTTCAAACTGTTGCTCTGCTCTAACAAAATCATGATTTTATAACCACAGTGTCACCTGACAAAAATCACCATCTAAGTAACTTGAAGATGACACCGAGTGCAGTAATATACATATATGTACAATGATATATCACAGAAAAATACATGGCTGAGTTACTTGAACATTTTCACAAATTCTTTGTCAGAGTCAGAGCATCAGACAAAGAATTTCATAACTCTCCAGCAGGGATCTAAAGAAATGGATAAATGGTCAGGTTAAATTCAAACTCATTTGTCTTGCATGTGTGCAGTAGATGGATGGATGGATGGATGGATGGATGGATGGATGGATGGATAGATAGATAGATAGATAGATAGATAGATAGATAGATAGATAGATAGATAGATAGATAGATAGATAGATAGATAGATAGATAGATAGATAGATAGATAGATAGAAACAATGACTCTGATTAATAAGCAGAAGTTTGTAAAGATTTAATTTTGATTAACCTCTAAACATGCCCACATATCAGTGGTATGTAGAAGGATGAGTAGACTTTGGGAAAACTTTGTAAGTGATCGATGCGTAAGCGTTAGGACTGTGTGTGGGTTGCTGTGTTTTCATATTTCTCTTTCATGCTTTAGTGTAACCTGAACAACGCTGGCAGTGCCTCTGAAATTTAGAATTTTGTATAGAAAAGCACAAAGTGGCATACTTGCTCCCACGCTATAAGTTCTTGTTCTGTTACAACTTTAAAAGTGTAACTATGGTTAAGCTCCTGTGGTTTTTGTGAGCAGCCACATTTTTTATCCCTTGTTTTCAGCATGGTGCTCATGGAAACTGTAGGAGAGGCAAAGCATGCAGGCAGCAGCAGCTCAGTTGCATTTGATGCAATACACACATGGAAACGGTCTGTTTTGGATAAACCTAAAGTCAGTCATTTTAAGCATGGTCGAATGAGCCCTGTGGTATTGTGAAGACACAAACTGGGGACATTAAATCGTTCAAAAGTACCCTTAAATCAAATGACAGTTTACTAAAGTCACTGTTATCAATTATTCATATAGTGTTCATGCACAACTACAGACATTAAATTTATTTTTTTTTTGCAAGCTATGACACTATGTGAACAAAATATTAGCTAAAAAAAAAGATGTATTAAGTTTTACTCTACAAGTCATTGGCCAAGAGTTTCATCTAGTTCAAAGGCAAGATGAAACTCTAAATCACATTAAAATTAGGGATTTGACCCAGTTAACCTCTCAACAAAAATATGCGTGTAATTATCCTAATATCCATATTGTATAAATTTACATATTTTAGCTCTGTTATCCTTTTTCAGCTCCTTCCTCTTTCCTTCACCTATAAACTCAGTGCTGATTATCTTTCACCCTTTGAAGATGTGAATAATTTTCAGAGTAACGAATAAATAACAAATCCTGCAACTGCTTTACAATTTTATTACCAACAGTAAAAACTTAACTAATCTCTATTGTTGAAAATGGACATTTCTCTCCCCTTTAACTGGACGTGCTGTTTGCTTTGTGGTTTTCCTTGTCTTCTTCTTCTTTTTTTTCATGCTGGATATTTTTACAGATCTGTATTTCACATCCAGGACACACACATCTGTAACCATCTATTATTAATAATTTCCTTTCCCTGTTTCGTTCAGTGATACTACTCTGGACAGAAGTGTTTTTCTTTGGTACAAAACACTTGAAAGAAAGAGGATTTTTCTCAAAATCCCTGACCTTAAACATAGACATGAGCGTGGAGACAGAACTTCAATCGCCGCTCTTCCTGTGAAACACTCTCCAATATCCATACGACATTATCTACTGAGTCTGTGTGAATATTTATGAAGCTATAGTGGTTTTTCAATAGAGATGCACACACACACAATACAAAAATAGAAAAAGAAAGAAAAATATGGACTTTGTGCAGAAAGATAAAGTTTAAACATTCATTTTAGTCAAACTACATGACTTGATCTTGATCAGAAATGCAAACCAAAAAGGATAACTAGCTAACTTAAATAATGAATGCATCCACCGCCCGTTGAGACAACAAATAAAACAGCAGTGTTTTACCAGGTCATATTACTGCTGTGGCTTACTGCAACAAGGTTAAATCAAATCAATAACTCATCACTCAGCTTTCCTCCGCAGAACCACTCATTAGTGTAGTGAACAGTCTGTGTCTATAAAGAGTCAGTCTCAATAAGGAGCTGAAGAAGAAGAGGCCGATTGGGGCAGATGTAGACAATAAAGCCCCCAGGGGACGCTTGTAAAAGAGGAGAAATTAAAATGTATAAGGCAGCTTGTGAGCAGCTTGACAGAAAATAAGCTCTTTTACCTTTGAGGAGCATTAAACTCTTGAAGTCAAATATCTTATTCAACAAGAAACCTGTGAGTCTGACAGGGATATAGCTAGTAAGAAAAAAGGACATGAAACATTACAGCTCCTACCTGTATAATCCTCAAAGCACTCGCAGGTGAAGCCCCCCTCCCTGCTGCGGCACACACCATGGGCTCCACATGGTTTGGAATAGCAGAGGTCAATCTCAGTCTCACAGTAGTCTCCCGTGAAGCCGGTGGGACAGCGGCAACGAAGCCCAGCGATGGGGTGGATGGGCCTAAACAGAATGGTGTCGGACGCGACGAACGGCGCCAGGCTGTCGAACTTCAGCACAGACACACACTTCATGTAGTTCTCACATGGCTCCCGCAGGCAGATGTTGTCATCAAAGGGAAGAACTTCCTGGGAGGAGATCTGAGCCAGAAGGCTGCGGTTCAAATACAGCCTCTCCTGGAGCTCCTCTGAACCAAAGAACTCTCCGGTTTCAAGTCCTCTCCCAAGCCTTTCCTCTCCAAGCCCACCGGAACGCTGGTGCCCCTCTCCAAATACGGGTACAGCCACAGATAAGCTGACATTGAGGATGCGAGCGCTGACATCAGTATCATCTTGGATGTTGAAGATGACAACATCTTCAGGAGAAGCAGACAAGACCCGAGCAACACCGTCCAGAAACTGTGAGAGTAGCAGAGACAGGAAGTGCTCCTGGGAGGTGTTGGCTAGACGCAGTGTGATGCTGTTGGACAGCATCTCATCTGTAATGATGGTGACTTGGAGAAGGCACTGAGCTGACACAGAATGGACGCCATCTGAAACAGACAGGAGGGATAGAAGATTAAATAAAACTAATGGTCTGAAAGTGAAGCATCGGTGATTGAATGTATGTATGTGATTTTAGATCCCGTGAAGGAAACTGTAATATGTTCATCACCGATTAATGTGCTGTATATAATTTGAAGACATGAAAAACACAATAACAGAGAGAATCTTGGCTGTTCACATAATACATGTGAGACTATACTGATGTTTTTGGTGAAATGTTGACTATGAGGAAAAGATCTAATACTTCTAAGCCTATCCTTTAAATGGTGGGACCTTTTCATGCTCAAAACTTATCACATACCATGAAAATCTAGGCTTGTGCCTAACAAAAACCAGAGCCACTGGCACATTTAGCAGCTGTGACAGCAAGGCAGATGCAGGCACAGGCTGGTGTATGCTGGAAGATTTATGCAGCTGCTGCTGTGAGACTGGGCTCAGAGAGCCACTTATAAACAGAACGAGACTTGACACCTATCAGAACACAATGATAACACACTCTTCCTTGTTTTCTTTCTTTCTTGTTTTTTTTTTTTTTTTTTTTTTTGCAAGATAACAGATGAGTGCCAAAAGAGAACAAGTGTACAGTTTCCTTTCAGTACAGTCCAAATTTATAATCAGCAATTTAATGCCAGTATTCACAGCCCATCTTTCTTTCTCTGTCCTGAAGCAAAGATGTTGCTTTATTATAAATGCCTTAATGTAAGCCTTAAGTCTAACTTCCCAGCTCACCAAATCCCCTCGTTTCTATACCAGATCACGCTTTATCCTCTACTCTTGCCATTCTTTGGTCAAGAATGCAAACATCAAATGTTTTTAGGTCTGCTTTTGTACAGTAAGTAAAATACATTAACTCAAATGTAGGGCCTTTATTCATCAAAGCTGCTTGCAGATAAAATGTAAATGATCATCTTTCATCATGTTAAGACTTACATGGCAATTATACCAAAGCCTGTTTTAACAATGACTTCTTCTTCCACTGCAGCCACATTTAAAATAAAATAAAACTGCTTATCAGCAAGTATAATCAGCTGAGCATCTCTGTAGCCTGATGTTCAGCTGATTATACAGCAGGAGCAATCAGAGTACTGCTCACTGAGGAGTAAAATTATTATGATGATTATAGAAATGCCCTCAATTTGATAGCGCAGAGCAACGTTCAGGATGCTGCTAACAAGCACAAAAGCCACAGAATGGAATATGGTTGCCCTGCATTCAGCTTATTGAGAAAATCTGAGACAAATGCACAATTTAACCTGGATCATCTGGCTTTCGGCCCAGTTACCCCATACTTACACAACAAACAGCGGGTCTACACTGAAATCATCTCAGTTTAGTTCAGATTAAGCTGTTCAATAACATACACAGTAAATAATCATACGCTCATTTCATTAAGAGCTTGAAGAATTCACTCATAGTTATACAGCTTTATGCTATTTTTTTTTAAATATTTAACTACTAAAAGATTATTTAAAACTCTGTTGCATAATTATTACTTTTATTTTTGCAATCTTGGGGGAGGTTAACTGGTAGCTGTGAAAAGAAGTTAGTGAAAACAGTTATTATAGGATAATAGCATTATGTAAATGTCACTCTCGAGTCTATTGCTTCACTTAGTGGAACAACTAATTTTGTCAGCAGAAAGCATTCATATCATTTTCTCTTTGAGTTACATGTGTTCACTTAAAGGTCACGGCCAGGGGCCATGGTCATTTTGTCTATACAGCTGCAAGTTACTATAGCCTCAAGAGCAAACACAAAACAGGCCTTAATCAAATCAGATGTGTCACACAAACAAGCCACGTCATCTCCCTCCAAAATAATCAATGAGATGCTTTGTTTGGGACATCTGGACGCTTGCCAGAGAGCAGAACCTGTGAGCAGAAATTCACACAAACAGCACTTCCCAAAGTTACCAGATCCCTGTTTTGGCAGCAGACAAGTTTTAACACAGAGTGCCAAAGGAGGGGGGCAAAAAAGGAGGGGGGTCGTAGAGGAAGTGAGACAGAGAAGCATGTTTGACACGGCTTTAATCCCTCAGCTTTCAGTCAAGCGATTCCAGCACACTAATAATACAGGGCCTTAGCAGAGGAAATGGGGGTAAAAAAAAAAAAATCAAAGCAGGGTCGCTCTCTAATTCACACATTACTGTAAACACACACACACACAAAACTTACACCTGTGTACACAAGGAAACACATGCATATAACAGGGGTGAGCATAACAATGAGAATACAAAGACAATTCAGCCTCCATACTTGTTTTCCCTTCATGTTTGTTCCAGAGGCTAAGTCCCAAAACTATAATGGGTGATGGGTAGGAACAAATGATGACACAATTTTTTTTTGTCTTAAAGACTCAAAAAACTAGAAGATAGTAAATAAGTAAAACAATGATGAGAGAAGCTGACCTTTAGGAGATTTTTGCAGAGGATTTGGGCATGTTTTGTTGGGGGGACACTATCCACATGTTTAGCTGTGTTGCTCATTCCACAGAAGCACAGTCCTTAAAAGCTATACCTCATTGTTAAGGCCACTGATCAGGCTTTACAATGATGTGTAACACAACACCATTTGCTATTATAACAGCAGAGAAATAATCTAAATTTCTTTGCTTTTAGCTTATTTCAACTAACAAACCTAAAGGAAGAATAACACAGCTACACTTTTCAACCCAACACCAGCACAAAAAAACTAAATTTGCTTGTGATTCACTTAAATAATTCAATGATCCTATAAAGCAGAGGTCACCAACTTCAGGCCTCTTGGGTCACTGTCCTGTAGGTTTTAAATGTTACCCTGCTTCAACACACCTGAATCAAGTAAGATGGTTTCAACAGCTTGATGACCCATTAATTTGATTCAGGTGTGTTGCAACAGGAAACCATTTAAAACCTGCAGGACATTGGCCCATAAGGTCCATAAGGTTGGTAATCCCTGCTATAAAGTAACCACATCCAGAAAAAAACACTGTGCTAAGTGAACTGGAGCTCTTAAAGCTGAGGCCAAGTATAAGGACAGACATTGCCTTAATTACGTCCTCGGCCAATTCACATTCTTGGATGGGGACTCAGGCAGAGCTCCAGAGGTAGACGCAGTGCTGGGAAAGTGAGCGCGAGGAGAATCTCCTCTCAAAGGAACCAGACCATCCTTCAAAGAGGTCATTCTCCACGGAAGTATCCTGTGCTCAAGGAACGGAGGCTAAGCGGTGCCTCTCCAGGCCAAGAAGGAGGAAAAGAGGGATGCTTATTTGGTAACGAGACGAGGTGCCAGCTCTGAAGTGTGACGCTGTTTTCAGTCCACAGCTCGACCTCTGTGAGCCTCTGGGTGCCAGGAATGCTCTCAGCTAGGTAGTGGCGCCAGGGAAAAGATTAAACACACACACTGGATGCAAGACTGCCAAGGGCTGTGTACAGCATTGTGTGTGTTTGTGTGTGTGGAAGGTGCTCAGCCCTATGTCAATATGAGCAGAGTGGATACTGAAACAGCTGAGGTTTAGTCATCACAGAATCAGTAAATATAAGGAAAAAGGCAAGGCTTGGTGAGTTATGTGCTCCATAGTAGGAAGATATGAGTCTAAAACACGCAAGAATTAAAAAACATGTGAGAGAGAATTAAAAAACAGAGAAAGAGAGAGAGAGAAATGTTGGTTTATGTATTTAAGCTTGTCAATAAGTCATTTTTACCTGACAGCAGCAATACTCTTTCAAACAGTAAATTCTAAAGGTTAGCTTTTTTTTCCTCCAAATATAATCAGGTATATCATCAGGGCACATCCTCTTATTATAAACTGAGGCCTCTAAACAAGCAGGCTCATTATGATTTACAGAGAAGTCTCTAAGGACAGGCCTTGTCTGACTGGAGGGGAGATGTAAAGCTTCTTATCTCTGATATATTAACAAAGCCCAGTTTGAGAATTCAACTGAAACATAAAAAACAAATAATCCACTGACATATGACTAAATAAACATACAGTAAAAGGTCATTGCTGCATAAAAAAAAATTCAAATCAAGATGCATGGATTTCTGAGGCCTACACTGGGTCTTAGAGACTAGGATAGTAAACTGCTGAGAGAAAGAAAGGTCGAGACAAAGCCAGAGAACAAATCGGTGAGACTGGCCTAATTAGACCACAAGGTCGACATCAAACCTCCCAGCTGAATCCCAGAAAATGTCAACAAAGTCATGGTGGATAAAGATCAGAAAGACTTGGTGACCAAATCACTGAGGACAGAGACATCACCCAGCAGCACGGCAGTAACCCCGGCCCTCACCCCTGAGCTTGTGACAGCGATCAGTTATTTAACCTCTTTACTTTATATTTAAAAGTGGAAAAAGCTTCAGGTGAAATGCATAACAGACAAAAGAGACCTACAGATGCTGCAAGTTTTAATTGAAACCATAGTAATGTGGACACATTGCACATAAGCTGCATTACCTAAATAAACAGACACAGCAGAGGCAGGCATCACCTGCAGAGGACAGAAGGTCAGCGAGCTGAGCCTGAACCCCCTCTACAGACCTTCCAGTGCAGCTTCCTGCTGCCAGTCACAGAGAAATTACAACTAATTGCAATTTAAAACATAACTCATTAATGCAACACTCTAATGGATTTAAAAGTAGTTTAGAACAGTTGTGATGTAAAAAAAAACGTAGCTCATTGTGTTTAAACTTTCTTTACACCAACTTCCAGTTCACCTCCTCTTGACACCAAAGTATGGATTTTGTATTTGCTTTACCACAAATTTAATTTATTTCAGTGACCTCACACTTAGAGGCATTTAAGGAACACAGGTTTTAACACGCACATCCAACCTCGCCTCTCTGCTTTCCAAAGCAAACACCCTCTGGTTACAGTAAAGAGGGGAGACACACAGCAGGCACAGTAAAAATACCATTTGTCATCATGACTTAAAGAGAAAATAAATAATCACACTCAAACAGCTCTCTCTAACAACCATTCATCACACGTCTAACGCTGGCACATAAAGAGCAGCTCACTCACCGACGACCATGTTCAATCTGTGATCCTCCACAGCAGCAGCTCAGTGTTTTGCAGCAAAAGTGTGTCATGTTGGGGGGAAGCCTCCGAGTACGAAGGTAATGGGGTTGAGCAGAGCCTGTCTTAGCTGTTCAGCATCATTGCTTTACAGTATGTGCAGCATGCACCGAGTGCTCAGAACATCAAAGAGCCCAATGCCGTCGTCCCATTTCCAAGATCAATAGGGAGATCATAAATTTAAAATCACTTTGGAGGGATAAAGCTGTGAGTGTCTTTGGAGTTCACAGCCTTTACAGCTCCTAACAGCGAGCCACTCCGCAATCTTACAACTTTTTAATGAGTTTATGATTTTAAAACGAGAATGCAGACATTATCAAGATCAATCAAGAAGTGACATGCTGCCAAGAATGATATGTAGCAGCAGATTATGTGACATCAGACAAGGATTTACTCTACACTTATTATTCTTTGAAAGATTCCTCACATTTTGACATCATGGCTTTTGCACCTCAGCCAACCAAACTAAACATCCATCACCTGAGTGCAGGGCTTGTGGGACCAATACCAGGATACAGTTTAATTAATCTGAATTAAATGCCCTTGAGGCTGCTTGTAATCATGTTTGTTAATTAAGTGGACTCTGCTGCTATGTGTGTATTTGCTACCTGGACAAATTACTTAACCTTCACTTGTTCTTCTGTCAGTACTACACGTCTTTATGGATGGTTTGTGACTGAATGTTGCCGGTATGGAGACCTGCCGAACTCAGTGAGTCAAAAGTTAATCAGAAGACTCTTGTTAAGAACTACAAAAGATTATTGGATCACAAACTGAAGCTTGTTTGTTAATTCATTCATTCATTCATTCATTCATTCATTCGTATTTTTTTGGTTTCCAAAGTCTCAGTTTAGTTCCAAAGTCATTTTAGTTCCATTAGATTCAATGCAAATGCAAATACAAATTCTTCACTTTAGAATTTCATTAACTCTTTTTTTTTCTCCTTAACCCATACTGAGAAAAGCTACAAACCAACTCATATAATAAGTTATTTTGTAAGAAGTGCTGCTGTTTTTCCACAGTGGATTTCATGGGAATGACCTTAAGCATTTTGTTCCACCCGAATGTGGACACACAGGACCTGAGCACACACTGCAGGGCAACAAATTTAATCCCTCCTGCATGCTAGTCAGCAAGCTGAAGTTTAGACAACTCGCCAGTAAAGAAGGGCATACCAAATCAGTTCTGGACGGGCCTTCATGATGTGGGCTAAAACTGAGAGAAAACAACTTTGTAGGCAATACTCTGCCACAGTAATTTTTTTTCTTTTTTTTAATCTGCCACAGTAAAAATGGTGTATTATCTATTAGATCAAGCTTATCTGGTGTCTCCTTCATTAAGGCTAAGAGCACTCTGTTTGGTTTCTATTTAATTTAAGAGTTGGAGTCTCGGGTTCTGGTGATCAAAAGGGATGCAGTAAAATGTGGCCGGGGAGCGGCCTGTTTGAATTAAGCAGAGCTGAAAGGTGAAGCACACTCAACTGCTGCCTGAATGAAGGCCAATGGCTAGGTGGGCTGGTTGGGGTGGGGGGATTTTCATTCAATTTCCTTTGTAACCCCCACCTTCACCAACCCCACTGCATAAAATACTCTAACGACTCCTGCCAAGCTTCCACCCAACACCAGTGGCTCGCATCACCATAAATCAAGAAAAGCTTCCCAACAAAGGCTGGAACTCCGTCACCGCAGCAAGTCTGCACAGGGCCGCAGCCAGGATTTTAAAGTAACTGGGGTCTAAAGTTCTCCCATTAAAGCATGATGACGAAATACATCACAGTTTTTCTCCATTTTTAAGCTTTTCCCAGTGTTTTTATTCACTTATCTTTATTTAGTCATTTTCTTTATGGATTTTTTCTGCCTTTGGTTTTGTGTTCAGAAAGTTAAATTAAGCTTTATCAGGCTGAGACGAGTTTATTCTTATCCATAAAAAATTTTGGGTTTCGCAGTTTATGCTGTCCAACCAGACTTACAGCGTTTGCCATGTCCCAAGCAGACAGTCCCTCCATACACTTCAGAATTAATCTGCCTGCTTTTGTCTTGTAGCAACCTTTATTTTCTTTACTTACTTTTTTGACTTACTTTTTCATATTGAGGCCAGATTGAGGCTTCTCCACAGTTTTGTTCTTTCTATTATTCTGTTTCAGGCTGATCATATCTTAAACTATTCAAAGGGAGTTAGCCCCAAAACTGATTTTAATTTTGAAGCTTCTACTTTTGTTGAAATCTCATCAGGTTTCTCTGTTCTTGAGGCCGATAAATGATTTGCACCGCTCGATCATCTGCTTTGATTTGCTTGCTGTTGGGAAGGAGTTTTTCTTTGTAATCACTTAACACTCCTACCCCGATGGAGGTCAGGACCTTCTTGTGTTACCAGTATGGTTTCTCTTTCATTTTTCTTTTTTGTTTTCTTAAAATTTAGTAAACTAGCTCAACAGAAAACATCTAATATGAGCATTTGTCAACATGTGAACAAGTCTGGAATTTGACATAAGAAATTGAGAGATGTCAATGTACCACCAGCAGTTGCTTTGTGAGGAGCAGTGTCACATGATGGGTACCACAACCCAATAACGATTAAATATGTTAATCTTTTTATATCCTTTTTATTGATCTGTGTTGCCTGGGCCTTGAAACAGGGCCTACAACTTTTATTCTTTCGTTTCTAATGTTAAGAATAACAAATACGGCACCTTGAACCCTTGAACCTTGGCATGTAAGCCAAAAAAATACATATTTTGAAACCTTAATCCACTCTGTACATGAATTCTACCCCTACCCATTAGCTGGTGAGAGCAAGTGTTGAATCTTGAGATAAATGGGGAAATACAAAAGTTGCCTTGAAGCATGGGTTTGGAGGAATGCCATCCGCCAAACACCTCCTCCCTGTCAACAACATGACACAAATCATCAAAAAATTTATATTAGTAGCACAAAAAGTTGAATTAGGAAAAGAGTCAAGAAAATTCATTTTATATTTAATTTTGTATTTGACAATTCAATACCATTGCAATCATTTAATCTAATTTAAACTGATTATAATGCAGCTCTGACCGGAGGGGGGACAAGCCAGTGTCCTCCTTGTGCCGCCTCAAGGCCAGACAAATGCAGGGGGTCATGTCAGGTAGGGCATCATCCGACATAAAACCAATGCCAAATAAAATGAGTTCATTGTACTGGAGATGGAGGAGTTGGAAGCAGATAGAGGACAATTATGCTCTGGATTTATAAGTTGAAACAGGTGAGAAGTTGATAGGTTAGTTTGTAAATCATAACATGAGCAGATTTGTGTTTGATTTGGGATGGAACTCCTCACCTCCTCCAGACGGAAAACTCCACTGTTGAGAAAAAGCTAAAACCAACTTCATACCAACAGCTCGTGTTTAACAGAAAACCAATTTGCAACCCTCATGTGCACGCTCAAAGAAGGGAGCGGACAGCATGCTCCAACTCCTACACAACAGATTTCCTGCTATCTGAAGCTGAACAGTATTAAGACCCTCTTTGAAATCTGCTGTATGAAAGTAAATGCATTTAGGTTTTCCTTTGTTTCAGGAAAAGAGGTTAAATGAATATTCATAAGTTTGACCTTGTTTTTGAAATAATGGTGTAAAAAGTGTTTCCCGATCTTCTGCAGAGCAATTAAGCTTAAAAGAAAAGAACCAAGATCAGCTGTAAAAACAACAACACCTCATTCCAGCACCGCCTGCGGATTAATAAAAAAAACTGCTTGTGCAGCTCAATGTCAGTCGAAGGATTTTACTCCAGAGGAGTCCAAGCAGACCCACAATCCCCCTCATGATTTCTCCATTCAGCAGGACAGCTGACAACGCTGGACAGAGGCCATTCGTACTCATTTGCAGATTGAGCCACAGCATCCCCTGATAACACTTTTCTGCTGCATCTGAAAACCTCAACGGGGCATACCAAAGATTCTTCTTCTATAGTGAAGCAGCTTAGAGCCACAGAAACGGACCAACACTTTTCCAATCAGATCATTTGCATATCAAAGGAAAACCGCTGTCAGCACAACAGCAAAGAGGCATTAGCATGCAAAAATGAGCAAGCATTACTCAAACATCCCTGTAGTCATCTAAAATATATAAAACATCTAGTAGCAGGATAACCATTCTGTCATTTACTGACTGATTTTAAAACATCTCAGAGCCATCTTCAAGTATTCTGACCAATGGGAAAAAAACAAAACAAAAAAACAAAACCACACAACAATAAAGTCTGTTTTAACATCTTCTTCTAAGAAGTCAATGTACATTGTCATTGTCTGTATCAAGAAAACCAATTTTTGCAGAGCAAGCCTGAAAATAGTCCACTCATAGAAGCAAGTGTAATAATAATAAAAGAATATGAGGGAAAATTAATCTCATTCAATTAATGTGACTTAACCGTGACAATCACATCACTGCTGCAGCTCATGAGGAAACCATTAGCTACTTCCTGTCAGCGTAAATATGAATTAGACAGTGATAAAAAATCCTAAATTCCTGAACTCGAAAGTTTGACACCTCCACCCTTATGTCTAACAGTCCAAAGCTGACAGACTGAACCGGAAAGCTGATGCATATGAAGCTAAGTTGCTATGATGTCTCATTCTGACACTAGACGCTAATGAGCACAAGGAAGCGAAAACGAAGCAGCCTTCAAGAAAAACACAATTTGTCATGTTCACAGCAAGAGATGCAGTTTTATGTAATAACTTCTGTACTCAAGCAGAATGGGGGGTGTATTGAAAATATGGTATATAGTCTAAAATCAGTGATTCTTAACCTTTTTTTCCCTGACGTACATCATCAGCTCATCAGCCCTGTAACACAAACTGAAGCAGCCCTGCCACACCATCTGCCATCTCACAACTGTTTTACCATGTACTGAATTTAAAATAAAGGCTTTTCTACGGGAGAAATCATATACAATTGTTTTTTCATGCTTTAGGTGCAAATACAACATAATTATTTTAGAAACACACAAACACACACACTCTATGTCACATTCCTAATGTCTTCCTACACAAGTGGTGAAAGAAGAGAACATTATCCAAAAGGGGATGCTCCCTAAAAGCCTGATTTATGTCCCATTCAGAACATTCAACCAATAGTGGATATCATAAATGTCTTATGGGTGTCAAAAGAACATCCCTGTTTGCTGAAAAACCAAACAATGGCTGAAAGCAAACCGCCATCAAAGATTAACAAGAGGGCAGCACCTTGTTTTAGCCATAGCACCTCTTGCTATACCTTTATTTCCTTACAAACACTTTATGAAATGAAGGCTGGATTTCTGCTACAAGTTAAGCAACTATAGCTTCTACAACACATCATCACATGGCCTGGCTGTGGGATTGTTTCCATAATGCATACAGAAGGGTCTAGCCATTGTAGACACAAACACCATTTGCTCCAATAAAAAATATAATCACAGATATGACAGAAAGTCCTCAAATCAGAAGAAACCCAGTTTAGATTCAGTCAGAGCCATCAGTATCATTTAGGTAAGCAAAAGACACTACAGCTTCTCTTCTTTTATTTTTAACAAATTGCCCCCCTATTGCTTCATATGACATTTACTTTTTTTGATGTCATGATTGTAACAATCATCATCTTTTAAACTAATCATAATTTCCAGTTTATTTTTGTTCAGATTTGTTGAGCTAGTTCACAGTGATTTTATATACCTTCTACAATCTGCTCCTCTAACTATGTACAACAAGAGTAACAGACAGTAAGACAGCAAAAGAGGTAACTCAGGGATAAATAACAGGTCTGGTGAAAGTCTCTTCAAGACAGCAGCACCAGGGGAAACAAGTGGATACAAAGACATAGGGGGGGCAGCTCCAGACAGAGCCTGCTCCTATTGTCTGTGGGGATAGAGAGGACAAAGCAGGACAACACTAAGATATATGCAAGCACCACAAGGCCTCACCCCAGCGAGTCACCAACCCTAATCCCAAACATGATTTCCCCTCCTAACATGCAGATGATGTCATCCTTCCCCCACCTCACCCGCATCTTCACCCCACATCAGCTCCTCTGGACAGGCAGTGAGGGTGTTCTGCTGCTGAGAAACATGCCGGCAGCAAGAAACTGGATACCCTCTTGAGTGCATCTGTGTCACAAATCAAAGGGCTTAGCGACAAAACTATCATATCACAGCTAGCTTTAAACTCACTTGTGCTTTCAAAATGGAGGGTTTCTAAACTCTGTTGCATGCAAGACTAGACTTTGCCCTCCGTGGAAACTTTATATCTGCAGTAGTTTGGTGGCTGACTTGATGCATGTCTTGGAAAAATGTTTGCGTGGTGAAAGCCCTCAGCGGGACAGGTTAGCATGTCCCGGAGCATTACAGGTCTACAGAGAGCCTTACATGCTTCACTGGAAAAAGGGGAGAGGGGGACAGTTGCTCTTTAGAACTTTATGTGCCTCCCTCCCCCCCCCACCTTCACTCCACAAAGGAGGCAGTACCCCTTGTCCCCACCCACAAGGAATTTCTCAGGCATTGCTGGGTTCACCATGACAACTGGGTGTTTAATAGAGCATTTCTCTTAGGCATTCTTCCTTTCACAGGGGAGGTGGAGGGAGGGGGACAACAGTCAAAGGAGGGAGAGACAGAGAGGGGGGGATAAAGAGGGAGGGAGCTCGAAATGATGGGAGGGAACGGTGGAGGTTGCAGGGGTGAGAGCAATAGTCCCGGGTAGATAGGTGAAAAATGGGAAACGGTGACATGCAAACAAAAGAAGGGGAAAGAGAAACAGGATCAAGGTGATGGGTGATGTTACAGAGAACCAGCGCTACAAACATTCCACACAAGCCTGCAAAGTGTGACTAACGCCATCCAGTGAGGGCAAGCGAGGCCCAAAGAATGAAAAGATGACTCTAGTTGGGCAAGCATCGCAAGCTGTGACTTTGAATCGTATGAATCAAACGTGAGGGAAAACAGATGCTTATCAACCATAAAGAACACTGAAATCCAAGGTGCGCTACGCTTGAGTGAAATAATTATATGACAGCATGGAGAGAAGTAATCAGAGTGGTCCAGCTGTTGGAGGCCACACACACATGGATGATTTGTGCAGCTTAATGGGTTAGTGTTACAGAAGACAACCCCCTGAGAAAGCCTGTCCACAGAAAGCTTAATGTTTTAATAGATTCTAACGAAATTACCCTGGCTGTGAATGTCTTACTTATATTACATGTGAAGGAGCCATTTAAATGCTTGTCCTTTAGCTTTGTGTGAAAACGTAAACTCACAGATTTCAGACTGTTTATTATTTGAATAAAAAAACCAAGCTCACAATCTGATCTTAAAGTTACAAAAAGTGACTAACAATCTTATGAGAAAACAGTAAACATGACTCATATGAGGATTTTTGTTGTCAGCCCCGAGTCTTTGGGCTGAACGCCAGCTGGGTAGGCTCACACAAGTTTGACAGCAAAGTAGTTTGAGCATCTGCAGCCACTTCAGACACACACCAGCCTCCTGACGGTGACCCGGGAGACCAAAATAACTGCCGTCCACTAACCTGAGCACCTGCACAACCTGCAGTGTGATGTGAGCTGAATCAAACTGCTCTTATTAGTCACAGAAGCATGGTTGTCTGTCTTAAACCCTGAATTTGATTAATTTGAAATTCAGCATTTGAAACAAGCTTTCAAGCATGTTTTGTGATACATAGGGAAGTCATAATGTGCCAGTCCTGCAAGAGTTGCTTGATTTTGCCAGGAATGTGCAAAGATTGACATATAAACAAAACTACTAACTACACAACAAACAGAACTCATATTCCACATACCAAGCATAATAAGATGTTCAGAAGTGGGACCTAATGATTAGCTTTAATCTCCATAAGAAAATTATCAGGGCTATACAGATGAAAGAAAAGCAGGGAAAAAATCTATGCCATCAAATGCAAACACCTACTTATGCAGGCTCACGCTTGCCTGGGAAAAGTAGATGAGCCCCTGAGTATGTCAACACTGGTCTGACAGATCCCAGGATACAGATGCAGCAGATCTAATCCCACAGATGAAAACCTGCATCTCAACCTGCAGTGTGACCAGCACTCTTCTAATAAGACAGATTCAACATGAGATGAAATAATCAAAAGTCTGTTTTGTCTTCTACAGGGCAGAAATGCTGAGCTTGAACTGAACACATCTTTCAAAGCTGAAATAAGCATATTGCTGTAAAATGTTTTATTTTTAGTTTTGTTGCTGGTTGGTATGGGAAAAGACTCAGCCCCTACATACCAGTACTCTAAATCTTTTCCTTAACTGCCTAACATAATAAATTTATTATTAATTATTTATGCACATGAACAGTACTTAACAGGCAGAAAAGCCTCAGGCTTATGTGATTGTGAGATGTATTATGAAGTGCCTGTTTGTGGCTCTGAACCACTTCAGCACCATGTCCTTTCGAAGTTTCCTCTGCTGAACAAAGTCTTTGAATTTCATGTCAATTCTATATAGGTTATATTTTTATGCTTGTACATGGATGTGTTTCTATAACAGTTGGGGGTGGGGGGTGGTAAGGTGGAAGAGGCTAAATGTGTATATGTCGTGATGATCTGCAGCGAGCAGCTAAACAATCATGCTATTGAGGTGGATTTGGATCTGTTGCCTCACAGCTTGAAGGTTCCTGGTTCCAGTCTAGTCAGTTCCAGCACATGCACATCCAGTTCACAGCCACAGTCCAGCAACATGCATACCAGGTTAACTGGTGATACTTAATTGACCCAAAGACTGAGCAGCAATGTGGTTGTTTGCCTCTGTGTTGGTCCTGTCTTAGACTGTGTTCATATTGACAAAGAAATAACAGTAGTTTTCATGCCAGCCAGCATGACTTTTTAACTGATGTATTTCAACTGGATATATATTTGGTGTTTACTGCACATTTTGCATATTTAACCAAAGAGGCAGGACTCAGCAGCTTGTCATCCAGGAAACATATTAATACATTGATCATACATACTAATATACAGGATGTTTTTACAGTTTAAATGTAAACTGCAATGTTTCCCTAACCTTAATTCTTTAACACCTAATGTATTCTATTTGATAGATACAGTTTTTGAGACCTACTTCATCACCATTTGTTGAAAACTTTGCTAAAAAAATGATTGAATACAATCTCATACAGGCCTTCTGTCCCTAGTGGACACATTTTGGACTATAATAATTCTGACATATCACTTGGTAATATACGGCGCATATATGTAAATTATTTTTGTTTTTTGGGGGGTTTATGGAAATATTTTGCCAAAAAGCCAAACCAAGACTAATTAAAACAAATTGAAATTTCTGTCCATTATTTCTTGGGTCATGTATTAAATGATTAATAATCTTATTTTTAATGTCTTAGCCTAACAAAGTAACTTGTCATGTGTAAAACTGTGATGAAACAGCAAGTAAAAGTACAATGAAACAACAGCTAAAACTAAAACCACTTCAAGGTAAAGATACTTGAAGTCAAGACAGAACTCATTTTTGACTGTCACACCTGGCAGGCAGGTGTATAGTCCTACCTTCCAACCCCTCCAACTTCCAAATGTGGACTTTTATGAGACACAACAGTCAAAAAAGGTGATTATTTTAAAGACTGATGTATAACTGTTAGTGGAGTTAATTTTGTTAGTTTAAAAAAACAGCGAAAATCGTGCCTGTGGAATCAAGTAGGTTGTTCAACCCAGCATGAGACTAGGTTGAAGAATTTTGACTTTTGTTGGTGTTTTCCACATAAAATTAAATAAAACTGGAATAATGATGTGAGAAACACTTCTGTTATTTCTTCTTTGCTCTGGTTTACAGACTGTGAAGGCCACCCTGTGTTGCACGAAGGGATGGGAGTCCCAAATTGTGAAGAATGGGTTCCTATAATTCCCCTTTAAGACAATTGTTGTCTGTTAAATTTAGCTTTGTTTGGCTACAAATAGTCAAATCTAGTACAGACGATCTAAAGTAAAAACATAAAAAATAAGAGGAAAAAAGGTTCACCAGGAATAATTAAATCACACCAAAGAAAACAAGACATGCTAATTATCAACCAAACAAGGATGATTTTCAAAACCTAACACTCATTTCTTGATTTGATAATAAAAGTTAACAAACCATAACAATCCTCCCAGATACTTTCAGTGATGTGTTTATTATAATGATTCAGGTGTAGGTGTAGTTTGTATATTAATAATAAAGATGTTTTGTTATTCTTTTGTTTAGCTTGCAGTAAGCAGATATATATATTATTTGGCTGTGAGGAAAATCGACTGAGATTTGATTTCAGAGGCCGATCCTACAGTTTCAGTGTAGAAATACTATCCTGAAGTTATACTTTAAAACTACTTACTGATTATCACCCTTGCTTTTTAACTAAAGTAGACACGTGGGTAGACTAAAATTCAAAATAAATTACACAAAAAGAGGATATTGTAAAAATATAAGGTCATCAAAATATTTTTACTTTCATTTTGAACTTATATGACAATTATCCAATGGTTTGAAGTTAGGTATTGTAGATCATATTTTGACCAAGAGAAAGAGAAAAGCAATCGCTTTATAACTACCTCATTCAACTTTCAGATGACAACAAGCAAAAGTCACCACATTTTAATCATTGCATCCATTTCAGTATGATGAAGAGCAGTACGCAGAAAAGATGTTAATCACAGTCCAACGACATACAAAAGAACCCATCAAAAATCGTCCATCATAAGGGGCCTCTTAAACGGCAGCATAAAGAGAAAGATAAAGGGAAGACTTGGGAGGTCCCTGGAGGAAAAGGCCTTGGAAAATTGGGGTCAGCAGCATCTATAGCGGGAGCTCATCTTCCAGCCCCTTCACCTCCTCCAACAACTCCTGCCTAATGACTTTTCTGCTCTCTTACAGTACTACTGTATTTTCATCGTATACCCTGTTTACCCAACTTAAACTAACCACCCCCCTCCTCTCTGCCCTCCTGTCTCCTTCTGTCTCCAGCAGGGGTGCTGACACATAAACCCCAGCAGGTGCTGGACGCGCTGGGGAGACCCGGCCTCTAATTGGTCCTTGGTGGAGTCACAGCTGTTGCCCCCAACCACAGCCTGGTATGAGCTCAAGCGCCTGCCCCTCAATCGACAGCTCACTATTGTTCTCCAGAGGCGAAGCTGAGCTCCAATCTATCTTAACGACTGCCCACGCTAACTGCACAGTATCTGCTCCTCGGTGTCAACGTACCATCAAACAGGAAAGCACTTTTAACATCATCATCCACTGAATCTACACTTTCACCGCCTTCAAAGGTTTCTAACCAGCTTAATCCTCCCTCTTCTTATCTGATTTCAACTTTATTCTTTTCAGTCTCTTAATAATGCTCCCAGTTCTCTCTCTCTCTTAGACTGTGCCAAGGTCAAAGAGAAGGCAGATTTACAGCGGATCACACTGCATCAAATACACACCAACTGCAACATCCCTCACACACACACACACACACACACACCCTATGAGTGCAGTTCAAGTTCAGCCACATTTTAGTAAAAAACTTAATTTCTCCAACTTGTCTTGGCATGCAAAATCAAAGGATTAAGATATGCAAGATAAATAGCTCTTTAAAAACACCATCAGACCAGCAACAAATCAGATTCTGTAAAAATAAAGCAAAAAAAAAAAAAAAAAAAAAAAACCACAAACAAACAAAATGACACTTTGAGAACATTAACTCTTCAATCTGTCTCCAAACAAGCTGTAGAAGTCGATCATAATTGAGTTACATCTTTCTTTGTGTGTGGGAGTGAGGCTATGATGAGCAATTATGGGGCATGATCATTCTGCTCACTGGAGTGTGGATCCCACAGGATGCAGACAAGCTCAGACAAACAGCTATTTAAATTTTGACAACAGGCAGCACTAAATCGAACCTGTGAGGAAAAGAGTAAGCACCTTGATGATCCAAACCAAATTAATTAACCAAGAATAACAAGACTCCAATGAATAATTTAAAAGTGATTTACAAGGTGGAGTAGCTTACAAATAGTCTGCAGTGAATTTTAACCCTTCAACATTAATTTCCATTCTGGGTAAATCCTTCTGGAATAATGAAGCCATGGCTTACATACTTCAGGCATCATCACTGCTATTATTCTGTGAAGTGAAGCGTAAATGTAAATGAAGAGACAGAACACATTAACAGAAAATAGAGTACACCTCACTAAGCCTGAGCTTTTATTACTGTACTGTGTTTCACTCACTGGGTGGAGTCTGTAATTATCTAACAGTCTCACCTGACACTGAGATCCTCATGGAGGCCTCCAGGGGCCGGTTGTTATCCAGGGCTTGGCTCAGCTGGATCTCCCCTGTGCTTTGGTTCAGGAGGACTAGGTTCAGCTCGTTTCCCACTTCGAAGCTGTAGTGGAGCTGATCTGAGACATCAGGGTCAAAGGCAGGGATGCGTCCTATCACTCCTGTGGGGAAGCTGCTCGACTTGTCCGTCACATAGTTGTTGAAGATGATCTGGAAGTTTTTGAGCACAGGCACGTTGTCGTTCTTGTCGACAAGTTTGATGTGAATGGTAGCTCGGCTGACCAGAGGGGCGGAGGTGGCCTGGACCACAATGATGTACTCAGACTTCATCTCATAGTCCAGGTCTATTAAAGCAGTCAATTCTCCAGAGAAAATATCCAGCTGAAACACCTCCGGGATGTTTCCTTCCACTATCTGATACATTATCTGTGCATTACTGCCTTCATCTGGGTCTGTGGCTGATATGTGGGCAACCACAAGGCCTATGGGGCTATTTTCTTCTACCATAATGTCAAACTCATCTTTCTCAAACACAGGGGGGTTGTCATTCACATCTAGTATGGTAACCTGAATGTTTACTGGTGTTTTGAGAGCAGGAACACCTTTATCTACAGCAAAGGCTTGCAGGCTGTAAATGGGCACATTTTCTCTGTCTAGTCTTCGCAGTGTGCGAACAATACCGGAGGTAGATTCAATTATGAAGTCTCCATCACCATCCTCCCCACCCTGGAAAGTATAGAAAACACGGCCGTTGAGCCCAGAGTCTCTGTCGATGGCAGAAACCTGCACCACACTGGTGAACACCGGCACATCTTCCATCACAGAGCCCACATAGTTGTCTCTGAGGAAACGAGGGGAGTTGTCATTGACGTCATTCACCAGTATCTCCAGATAAGTTGTGTCAGACTTCTGTGGGATGCCGTTGTCCCGAGCGGTGATGGCTAGTGTGTATGAAACCTGGTCCTCGTAGTCCAGCTCCATCTGTGTGGTAACAGCTCCTGTATCTGGGTCAATGTCAAACTGAGGGATGCTGTCATCCATATAGTAGGTAATGCGTGCATTCTCACCTGTATCTTCATCTGTGGCGCTTATTACAACCACAGTGGTGCCCACAGGTCTGTCCTCGTTTATGTTGACAGTGTAATGTGAGCTCTGAAACACGGGCCGGTGTGTGTTGGCATCTGTGACGTTGACAAACACCTTAGTGGTGTCAAAGAGAGTTCCGTCACTGGCGGTGACTGTAAGGACGTATTGCCGTTCTAGTTTGTAGTCTAGCGGCAGTGCCAGTGTGATGAGTCCGCCTCCGCTCTGACTCGTGATGGAGAATCTGTTGCGGGTGTTTCCACTGGATATCTGATACGTCACCACACTGTTGATGTCCTGATCCACAGCTGACACTGTCACTACGCTGGTCCCCACGGCTGCATCTTCATTCAGTCGCATGTAATACGCCTTCTGAGTGAACTCTGGGTTGTTGTCATTAACATCTAGAATCGTCATGCTGATACTGGCTGAGGATGACATGATAGGATAGCCATGATCACGTGCCTCCACTCCAAAGTTGTAAAAATCCACACTCTCCCTATCCAGCTCAGCCGCCACAACAATCCATCCTGTGCTATTATTAATTGAGAAGGGGAAGTGTGGTGTTGTTTCAGTGAGGCGATACGCCAGCCTGGAGTTTTCTCCAGAGTCTGCATCCACAGCTTGGATGTGGATGATGGAGTAACCGAGAGGCACGTTTTCCAGCACAGTGGCCTGGAATGGGGTGCTGACAAAAATGGGGGCATTGTCATTAACATCCAGCACCTGCACTGTGACCAGGCCGCTGATGTTGGACAGCGGAGGGCGTCCTCCATCCTGAGCTCTGATTCTTAGTGTGTACTCTTTGTTAGCCTCATAATCCAGGTGGCTCACCAGGTCCATTTTACCCGTCTGAGCATCAATATAAAACTGCCCGCGGGTGTTTCCGCTCATGATGCTGAAATGAACAACGGCGTTGCCTCCTCTGTCCTGATCTGTGGCAGTGACCTGCAGGATCTCAGTGTTAGGGCTCATGTCTTCCGGCACCTGGACCACATAGCGTTTCTCACTGAATTGAGGAGCGTTATCGTTGTCATCCTCAACCACAATATGAACTGTAGCTGTGGCACTGCGGGGTCCGGGGTCACGACCCTGATCATTTGCCTCTACTAACAACATATAGGCCTCCACCTCCTCTCTGTCTACAAGGCCTTTGGTTCGGATTACGCCAGACCTGGAATCTATCTCAAAAACATCATTGGAACCATTACTGTTGAGGATGTGGTACAGGATGTTACCATTGACAGGTGCATCCCCATCTGTAGCTCTCACTGTTAACACCTCATAGCCAATTTCTAAGTTCTCCCTGATGCTTTCCTTATAATCCTGCTGCTCAAACACAGGGTTGTGGTCATTGGTGTCACTGACTGTGATAGTGAGGGTGGCCATTGCTGTCCGTCGTGGCGTGCCATGATCAACCGCTGTCACACGAAACACATGGGTGTCTTTTGTTTCCCGGTCCAGCACCTCTACTGTTGACACGGCACCGCTGACCGGGTCCACAGCAAAAAGATTGTTTGAGCGGCTGTCAAAGAGAGCCTCTATGAAATACTCCAGCCTGCCCGCCTCCCCCTCATCAACATCCACTGCTTTCAGAACCACAACTGAAGTCCCAGCTGGCTTGTTCTCTGCCACAGACACTTGGTACATTGGGGGCTGAAACTGAGGGCTGCTGTTGATGCTTCTCCTCTTTCTGCTCACAATACCTGAATCAGATTGAGCTGCTTTTTCTAAAAGCTTATGTATGTGGCCCTGCCTGAAGGGACCCTGCCCCACGCGCCAGTGGATGGAGATGGGGCTGACAATCAGCCCATTTCCTGTGAGAACATCACAGAGCATGTCCAGTTCCAAGAGGGTGTCCTGCTTCCAGCAAAGAGTTTCAGACACAAACAAATCCCCATCTGAGAAGTAAAACGCACGGTTGTTGGCGACCTTGCAGCGGAGTGGGGGGCCAGGCAGCAGCCTTCCCACTGGAAATAAAACAGAGGATGCTTGGTGGCACTCTGTGCTGGGGCGGCGGTGGGCGCTAAACAAACTGAGGACCTCCATATCCCACTGCGCTTTTCTTTTACGCTTGTGTGAACAGTTCCTACCGTGAACATGCACGTCGTACTGACTGGTGAGGAGATGCTTGTGGCCGGAGTCCGTGCAGTCCGCCACAGTGTACAAAGTGAAGGGGTTTGAAGGCAGCGAGGAGCACTTTATCAAGTCCGATACAAACACGATGCCTTCCGCCGTGTCAGTCTCCAAAAAGCGCTCCGTGAATTTGGGTGCGAGTACCTGATCCAAAGTGCACCGTGCGCCCCGCTCCACGCCGGCAACCACTGTCCTTGTACCCGCATCCTCACTGATATGAACGGTGAAACATTGCGCCAGTGGAACCAGCTTCCACCACCACAACATGAGCAACAAATCCCATTTACCGAAGTACATTGCTTTTCGGTTTGTGTTAAGCCGAGTCTGAGAGTGCGAAATTCTGCCGCTCCAAATTTCTTTAAACTTTCCGCCTGCGAGTTTCCCTTTGTTGCAGAGGAGCCATGCTCTCAGCGGGCGCACTTCTCTCCGGTCTCTCCGGCTGCTTGAAGGAGGTAATCCCGCAGTAACCTTGGCCGACCAGAGCTGCTCTCACGCGGACACACTGACTCACACACAGCCCGGAACAACAGCGGCAGCAACACCTCCGCTCCGTCCGCTCAACTTCGCTTGAATGATGAAAAAATGGCTCCAGCTCCCCCCTGCGCCTTAAGGCTTCTCATTATCATAAACATGTGCGTGTGTGTGTGTGTGTGTGTGTGTGTGTGTGTGTGTGTGTGTGTGTGTGTGTGTGTGTGTGTGTGTAAAGAACACTGAGCGAGAGAGAGGGAGAGAGACAGGACAGAAATCTTTCCACTAAAGATAAATGATAACTTCCTAAAAGCTTCATTAACAGAACAGTCTGACTTCAGACACGTATTAATGAGTTCATTTGACATCATTGTTGGCCACATAATTATATTAATAATTTTCTTCTACATTTGAATTCAGTGAAATGTGTTCTTAACAGAACAGAAGTTGTTTTTTTTTTTTTTTCAAAACTACTTACAACTTGTTCTCATGTTTGTCCTTTCAGCAAACCTCCACCCACCTGCTTGGCTCTACCCTCTCATTATCCTCAGATAGTTTTAAGTGACCCTGTTTAAAAAAAAATCTCTTTTATTGGTTGCCCATTGTAGAAATTAGCCAAAAAGGGCAATTATAATCTAAAATCCCTTCACTTAATCCCAGTGGTGTGGTGGTGTCTGGAGAAGCAGTTTTTTCCTTACATGTCTGCCCATTTTTTATTATTTATTTATCTTAAGCAGGTTATCCAACAAAGGGTAAATGCCATATTAATTCACTGCCATGTAAAATACTCATGTTTTGTTGACCCAAAAATGAGCATACAGTAGCTGCAGAAACGGTTGAAATAATAATTAATAATATAATAATAATGATAGACAAAACTTGAACCAGCATAACACACACTTACTTTTAGTATTAACCAGTGATAGAGATGAGTCAGACAGGTTTATGTTCACAAGTTGTTTTAATAACATTCATTATGGACACTGAAAAATGTGTTCTATCAAACAATAGGGAAGGCATTTAAAGGGTTAAGCATCAGCTAAAGGGTTGTAAGCTAGTAGCCACTGAGGGGAAAATGGTCAGGTGACTTGCCTTTATTAGATAATATGGACTGCTGAATGTAACGAATATCAGACAGCCTTTAGAAAGTGGGTGTACTCTAATGATTACAAAAAATTAGAAGTGTATACCCATCTATTCCATGCATAAAACTTGCTTTAGCCCCTTTCAGACGTGTATTACTACTTTTTAGAGCAGATGCACATGTCAGTGTTGCGTTTCATTGAGCATCCTGGTGCTTTTCTGTAATATGTCAATCTGACAGGGTCAGACCCCCAATGGCACACAACCTCTCTTGGGATCAGCAGACAAACAACTGCTGAATTACTTTTAAATTAAAGAAAGCTTCATAACCAGAGGATTTATCAGCATTTTTCTTGACAAGTTTGTAAGAAGTTTGACAGATGACTGTATTTTGCTTTTGAAATTTTCAGCTTTTAAGTTGGCTTTTTGTCATTCATCAACAATATCTCAAATCATGATTCCTCCATTTCTGTGCTTAACAGCTGTTCTTTCCCTTAAACTAGAGCAGTGCTACATAATCCTGTGAGTAAAGCCTTTAACTGTTCCTCCACATTGAGAGGAGCCAGATGAGGTGGCTCGGGCATCTGGTTAGGATGCCTCCTGGACGCCTCCCTGGTGAGGTGTTCCGGGCACGTCCCACTGGAAAGAGGCCCCGGGGAAGACCTAGGACATGCTGGACGGACTACATCTCTCGGTTGGCCTGGGAACGCCTCGGGATCCCTCTGGATGAGCTGGAGAATGTGGCCGGGGAGAGGGAAGTCAGGGTTTCCCTGCTTAGGCAGCTGTCCCCGCGACCCGACTCCGGATAAGCAGAAGAAAATGGAAGGATGGAAAGCCTTTAACTGCCCACTTTACCACTTGGCAGCTAAATTTAAAGTGACTTTAATTAATTTAATTAGAAATTTGTGGAAGTAAACCTGCCTGAGTTATCTCTACCACTTGGTTTGGGTATGTGATGCTATAAGGAAGTGTTTACCTCATTACTGTTTCAAGTTTTGACTGTTGTTACTATATTATCAATTGTTATCTTAATCATTTGTTTAAAAAAACATTGATTCTTATTATGATTGTTCCAATGAAACAAGAACAGCAAAAAAAAAAAGTTTACCATTGTTTAGTGTGAACTTTAAAGGGTTAAACTTTATGCCTCTGACTCAATTTGATTACACACTGACATTTATTATATACATTCCCAGAGTTGTCATTGCCCTGCAGCGTCCTGTGGCTGAGAAACATCACTTCACAACTTTTGTTTTCAAGCCAAGGACGTCACATGACGCTATTATTTGTTTCAAGTCCCTGCATCGTGTGCCAGGAATTGGATTTCAATGCACTGGCCATTTTGAACATATATCATGATCAGCCATATCAAAGCCATGGAAGAGGACATTATTGGAAGAAGTGAGGAAAAGAAAAAGAAAAAGACAGAGCAAGAGACAAGAGTAAACGTCAGACTGGCTTTTACTGGCTGGAAAGGCTCAGAGAAGAGACAGGATGCAAGATGGATGCCAAGTTAGCTTTCATTAGGGGCACCAAAGTTGGAATATCTGCCACAGTTCAGTAGTGGGCCTTTAAGTTCTGTTATATAGTTTTCAACCACACTTTCTTGTTGCATTCAGAAAAAAATGTAGTAACTTTTTCCTCAGCAGGTTTGTTTCCAAAATGCATCTCTCTTACCTAGAAGTTCATCTGCAAACTTTTCTTACTGTTTTGGGAAATGATGTAGCTGGTGAGTCTTAAATTAGTGCCATATTTATCAGCAAAACAGTTTATCACCATTACAGCCTTATGCTCAAAGTCTTGTACAGGCAACAATGGATTGTGATTTGCCTTTTATAGCAATTCTACACACAGTTTATTCAACTAACTTTGTGTTTGTGTAGATGCCATTTTCATTCACAAACTTAAAAAAAAAAAAAAAAAAAAAAAAAAGAAACGCTTCCTGAAAGCACTTTGCTCCTTCCCTCTGGCCTTCCATTGTGTTGCTGGTATGAATTATTTAAATATTCATAATTCATAATATTCATATATTAAATAGTGCCTTGCAGCCACATGAAGGAGCCTGTGACTGCTGAGCCTTTGGACAAGAAATGAAGGGCCAAGTGTTTATAGGGCAGCAAAAATTCACATCATCCAGCTTTTCCTAAGAGTGACTGTAAACAAATAACAGCCCTACCACGCTATTTAAAGTCTAAGGCATTGGAAAAATCCTCCCTAGACAATTATGTATTACAGAAATTATAAACTGACCTTTATTTAAATATTTTTTAAAACTCTTTGCAAAACACCTTTTGAGATAGTTCCTCTATAACCCACTTAAATGTTCACAAAAATAAAAATTTACACCATTGTTGATAAAGATATTTTCTTGACATTTAATGCTTTAAAATTTCCAGATAATAAGATAAGACAAAACCTTTATTCAGCAATTCTAGTGCAACAGCAGCAAGACAGAAAGATCAGAAGTAAAAGCCACAAAAGAAATGACAAATAAAACCAAATTGTTAAGATATAAACATAAAAAGAAAAGAATTAGGATCTAAAAATGAAAAATGTATTGATTATTTGCAATATGTACAATAATCATTTATGCTGTTATTGTGCATTGTGTGTTTTTGGTGCAGTGCTTGTAATACAGTCTAACTGCTGCAGGAAGGATCTGCAATAGCGTTCCTTCACACATTTGGGATGAAGGAGTCTGTCTCTGAAGGAGCTCTTCAGTGCTGTCAAAGTGTTCTGGATGGGGTTGGAGCTGTTCTCCAACATGGATGACAGCTTATGCATCATCCACTTTTCTCCCACCACCTCTACTGGCTCCAAGGGACACCCCAATAAAGAGCTGGCCTTCTTGATCAGTTTGCTCAGTTTCTGCCTCTCCACAGCATAAACATGGTTTTAATATTAAATCAACCTAAAAGTAACCTAAACTGTGTTGATTAAAGCCAAATGAGTTTTGATTCAATATCAGGAGTCAACATATATTGGACACTTATGTCTGATGAAGTTTCAGGATTGTTTTAGTCTGATTTTGCTTTCTAGGACTAAAAAGGACTCTGTCATCATTAACCCCTTTAAACCGCATCCACTGATCGCAACAGACATTTTAACTCAGACCAGCAGAGGTCGAGATCTTCATACATAAAACATGAGAGAGAAATGTAAATAATTACTTAAGACAAACTCATAGTTCACAGTAACTAGCAAATCTGGAGCTCTGCTGATATTCTGTGAGTCACTGACATCTGGTGGACAAACTGCAGCCATGCAGGGACGAGACAGCACTCCCAAGATGACACATTCATTAGACTGATTATATTGAATATTTGGACAGAAATCTAAGTAAATAAATAAATACATAAAATTAAAAAAGTAAAACAAGTTGTATGTAAGGATTAGTTGTGTCTGCTTGTCTAAATGTTGTTTTTCAGATAGGAGTTTAAAGTCTAGATAACTTTGAAACTAAACAAAATATTTCACATAGCTTACTTAACATCAAAACAGCAGAACTGTTTACATTTGTGTGCCTCTTGTCCAGAATGCAAGCCATATTAAGCTTCATCCACATGTAATGAAAGCATTGAAGATCCTGTATCCAGCCCATCAGATGATCAATGATCATTAAGCTGATCAGTATCAAGTGGGAGCACCTCGGTTCAAGCAGAGGTTTGAACACTGGCAAAAAAAAACAAAAAACAACCCAACAGCTCAGACTCTACTTGCCTCAGTTACGTTAAACAGAAAAAGACTGAATATCCAGGGCCTGTTTGGAAGGAATGTCAAGAGAAACCATCTGCAGATCTAACATGGCAGCAATGCTTAGGCTTGTAAAGTTTCATCTGAACAAATAGCAGGTGGTCCCAGGACGGTGACACAACCATGTCTGTTGGAGCTGTGCTACCTTCTTGGCCAGATCACTATTGGAAAAGATATTTTTTAATCTCAATAAGTTTTATCTGGTTGAATAAAGGAGAAAGGAAAACAGTGAACAGTCTTCTGGAACAATGTGCTTTGGACAGATGAGGCCAAAGTGGACATGTTTGGTTTTTAACACACGGCAGCCCTTGTGGTGAAAAACCAAATATTTGTGACAAACACCTCATACCAACTGTCAAGCACGGTGGTGGATGGATGATGATTTGGGCATATTTTTGCAGATATGGGGAATGGTTCAACTGATGTTTTTGCACAGGAAGTTGTGATTACAAACTTCTAACTTCAAACGAGGTACATTAAATAAAGGACCATCTGAAGATGAAATTATGCAGATATACAGAAGGAGGAGGCTGGATAAACGTGTGGAATGACTTTACCCTGAAAATATGAACTCACTGAATGTCTTATTTTCAGATACAAGTGGCTTAAAACAGAATACCAGGCTTGTGTTTTCATGAGTTTTTGAGTTGCTTACTTCAGACATCCAGATATATGTTTACAAGCACAGAACAGTGATTTTTTTTTCCATAACATGTCTCTTTTAAGGAGTTTCAATACTTTGGTGGTGGAGGCAGTAGCTCAGGAGGAAGAGCAGTCATCTACCAATCATAAGGTCCGTGAATAAATATATCACATTGCCTATGGTGTGTCCACTGGTGTGGAAATGTGTGTACAATGAATATAAAGAAGGGCATAGCCTGTATAAGTGAATATTGACAAAGAAGTGTTGTGTGTGTTTGAAGGAGTCTCAATGTTCCTTTAACTTTAAGATATATGGACCTTTCTTTATTTAAAAAAAATGAAGAGTTAATTCCTCGTGACTGCAACATTCAGAGAACTTATTTTCATCCAAATGTGCCAACATTAGTAGAAATCATTTCTACAAGTTTATTGAACAAATGTTTTTGAGTTTTTTTTTTAAATAAACTTTCTTGCATATGTACTTTTACAGTGATGGTGATGATGATGCATTTCCTGTTGTATATAAACCTCAAAGCATGCATTCTGTTGTCGGTTTCTATTTTAGCCTGTTTCGTTTCCATTTAATTTCTATTAAAATTGTTCTAAAGTCTCTGTTGCATCTTGCTGTAATGCTTTTAATGTTTTATGTAGAGAACACTGAGCGGTCTTGTACATTAAATGTGATTCCCCAAAAAATCTGTCTCATCTTAAATGTACAAGTGCAATTCTAAGGTGTTTTGCTTGTATGTTTCTAAATGTTTAATAGTCAAAGGTTACGATTGGTCCAATGTATGCTGAATCAACTGGACTGGGTTTAGTTCAGGGGTAGGCAAGTTCAGTCCTAATAATAATAATATTTTTTGTATAGCACTTTATATTGCAGGGAATCTCAAAGTGCTTACAGAAAACAGGAATTAAAAAAAAAAAAAAAAGTAAATAAAACACTATTTAGCAGAAGGCTTTTTTAAAAAATGAAGGTTTTCAAGTTTTGCTTAAAAACTTCTAAAGACTGTGGACTTTCCATGTGGTCTGGTATGGTGTTCCATAGTCTTGGGGCAGCAGCTGAAAGCTGCCCGATCACCCATGCTACGAAGCTTGGTTCTGGGAACTTGGAGGGTGTTTGTGGTTGTAGAATGGAGGGTTCGTGAGGAGGTGTGAGAAGCTCCTGTAGGTCAAGAGGGGCATGTCCATGAATGCACTGGTAGGTGAGGGGGGAGACCTTATTCTACTCTGAGTGGGATGGGGAGCCAGTGAAGAGTTTTCAGGATGGGGGTGATAGGATCTTTATTGCGCACCCTCATCAGAATCCTGGCAGCACTGTTCTGGATGTATTGCAGTCTCTGAATGCTCTTGCCAGGGATCCCGATGAGGAGTGCATTACAGTAATCTAGCCTGGAGGAGACAAAGGCATGGATGAGCTTCTCTGCATCTGCCAGTCCTGCAGGTTCAAGACATTTCTCTGCTCTACAACACTTGATCCAAATTAAATGGATTCCATAGCTTATCAAGTTCTGCTCAGGGACTCATTCATTTTAATCAGGTGTGCTGAAAGAGGGAAATGTCTAAAATTTGAGGGACTGCGGCTCTCAGGGCCCAAACGTGCCTATTCCTGGTTTAGTTTTTTTCGCTCCTATCCAGAAGAGATTCTTCATCTCTGATGGAGATCTCTAAAGCATAACCACAAACGTAACAGTTTGCGTCTACCGATTTTTTTTTTGTCTACTACCTGCACAACATCACATCAGTATGAAAAGACAAAGAGATTGAATGTAGTTTTTTTACAGTTTATTGTTGCTGGAGGCTCTAATACAATATGAATTATAAGCTTTACAAAATAAAAACAAAACAAAAAAACAAAAAAACAAAAAAACAACAAAAGAATCCCCCAAAATGGAAACGCTCCAAGGTTTCCACTGAGACAAAGACAAACTTTAACCCCCAACAAAGAGAATCGGTGAAGAGAGAGAGAGAAGAGCTTTATGATTTGAACTGAGGGGGAAGCAACTGTCATGATATACACAATGTGTCTGTGTGTTTGTGTGTGGAGGGGTGGAGGGTTGACGAGGGTGATAACAGTCCATCCCCATGTTTGAGAAGTTTCCTTCTGCAGCTCCGTGCTCCCACACAGGCTCACATGCATGCAGACAGAGTGGAATAAAGTAAAACTTGCTTGTGCACACAGAAAGTCCATCCTCATGTTTACATCGCCCAGAAGGCTGACAGTTATACGTGAACAGTTATAATTCCATACAAATATATCTGAGGAGTGGTATAGACATAACAGGGGCAAGAGATAAATGAACATAATGACACCACTGTCAGGTCTACATCACTAAACAGTCCGTTTCCCCCAGAGAGGAAGAGCAGTGCTAGAGTTGCTCGTTTCAAACTGACTAAGGACGCATCAGGGATTATTACTACAGTGACCCTCACTCTGTAAGATTATCACTAACTGTGGTAATACTATCATTATATTCGTAACATGGGCGACAGCGAGAAAAGAGGGGAGAAGAGAGACAGAGCTTGTGTGAATGGCTTCATGGCAGATGAGATGTGTGAGACAGAAAAAACAAAACAAAAAACAAACATAAAAAGCTAAGCATTTTCTCCTTTTTTGTTTTCCCACAAATAAACAAGAGTGCAGCACTGGAACAGGCATGAAGGGAGAGACGTAAAGAAACAGAAAAGATGGCAGAGATGAGGCGGAGAGAGAGTGAGACAATAAAAAAACAGTAGCAACTCTAGCTGTTCTGTTTGCGTTTGAGTGCCTCCATTAGGTCGACCTTCAGAGCCTCCTTCTGCGACTTGTCAGCCTGAGTCTGAACACTCCTGTGCAGAGACAAAGAGGAATGTCAGAGTGAGCAAAAATCCAACGAGAAAAGAGCAGGAAAGACTGGGAAACCTTCAGGCAGAGAGAAACACTCATGCTGTGAGATCAAGAGAAAAACTGAAGAAGTAAACGTGTTAATGTGTCATTTATAGTCCAAGTATTCCTTTGTGGAGAGAAAACTGTGAGAAACTTCATTCATCATCACATACTGACAGTATAAAACACTGCACACGGAAGATTTCTGTCAGGACAATTACAGTTTGAGTTATTTGTTATCATGAAGGTGAATCTTTAGAATAGAAAAAAAAAAACAACTGAAAATCAATAAAATCTAATATGCAAATTTAAAAAAATAAATCAGATTGAAATAACTTCTCTGTGACTTCAGACAATAGTTGAACTGCTTTTGCTTTAACTTCATATAAACTGCTCCCCGTTTCATTGTTGTAATGAGCCATTCCTGGTTTTTATTTTAAGGTGGAGTCTTCACAGAATTTCCAGAGAAGTGTTTGCACTTCACACAGAATAAACGCATCTTACAAAAACCTTATTAGGACATCAAACTGGCTAACAAAACAGCGAGTGACTCATTTAAATACATCTACATGGTTAGTGTGTTACCATCTCAGAGATCATCTGTTAGACTAAAGCTAAACAAACTCCACACAACATGCCTTACACAGCTGATCAGTTTTCACTACTGCACTAGAGGCATGCAAATGGCTTTTTTTGGCATATCCAAAACACACAACACTGAGTGGAAAAGGACAACGTGGCTGTATATTTATTCAAAATTATGACTATCATGGTAAATTTGTATATTTCTTCTTCCCCTTCCTCACTGATCTAATGCAGTGGTTCCCAATCTTTGGGAGGGGGGTGTAGCTAATGGGCGCAAATGTCTAATTTCCAGATGCACCACTGATCTACCTCTGCAGCAGATCATTTCCTTTGTTTTTATACTAAAATATCATGTTTTAAGACGAATAAGGCAAAAGATGCCTGTGTAAACAACATTCTTTTCCTAAATATGGCCTCTATTCTGGTGTTGCTGTATCTTCACCTTTAAAAATGCTGTCCCCTTGGAAGTAAAAAAAAAACAAAAAAAAAAAAAACAGCCGTACATGTGCATACACACCCACACATGTCAACACTTGCTCATGCCAGAGTGTACCTCTGACCCTAGTCAATGAAGATCTGACGCTGGGTGAGCACCTGCGACAGCTCCTTCTGGAGCTGCCGGTACTTTTGATTATCAGGCAAAGACTCAATAGATCTGGAGGACAGGAGACAGGCAGTGGGGGAGGCATTAATAAAAAGAAGAATTATGAAGAAGAATGGCAGCAGAAAAAAAAAGACAAAAGGAGGGGCTGAGAAGAAGACATGAGGACAAAGATGAGGGAGGAGTAAAAACAGGATATGTTGAATAAAATAAATAATGGAAAACAGACAAAAATCTCACACATATGGTAGAAACTGACACAAAAGAGGCAAGGAAAATCTCAAAACTGATCCCATCAATAGAACAAAGCTGATGACTGGAAGTGTTGTAGAAGAAGGTGGTGATCCCGTCACCAAGACAACTCATGCAGCAGTACCTTAGGCCATTGACGATGTCCTTGGTCTTCCCAAAGTAGATTTCATTCAACGTGGAGCGAATCTTGTTCTCCATATCCTAAAATGAGACAGAAACAACAATCAGCATCTTTCTTCTTTCAATTTTCACTCTTTAAGATGCCCTACAGAATTTTCCCAATGACGTTCTCCCTCTTGACGGCTAATTCGACATGTTTCTTGCATCCTACCTGTACCGTGAGCTCTCTCCAGCCAGTAAATGACGGTCTTATCTTGACTTTCGTCTTATCTCTTGCTCTGTCCCTTTCGTTTTTTCTCCCTCTCCTCCTCTGATAATCTCCTCTTGTGTTACTTTGCTCAATCAGCCATGGTGCACATTCAAAACAGCCGGTGTGTTTATATCTGCTTGCTAGTGTGTGACAGGGTGTAAAGTGAAACTCAGCTGCAACAACACACGGCGTCCTAGAAGAATAAGTTATACAGTGCAGTTTCTCGGAAATGCACACAATAGTACCATCACTGTACTAGGGCTGGCCGATTAATCAAATTTTAATCACAATTACGATCTGGGTTTTCAGAGATCATGAAAATGAGATGGTCCGATTATTTTTGTCCTTTGCAGTTTCCTCGTGCTGTTTTCAGTTGCAAATCGAGCGCTGCTAGCATTGCAGTGCTCTGGCTCCTCCCACATCCCCGACCGCTTTAGTTTTATTCAGCGCGAGTTGCAAACACCTTTGCCAGTTAAGGGCTGGAAACACGGGAGGCGACGTCGCTCCTTCTCAATTAATTTTCTATGGAACTTGTGCAATTAGGTGAAAATCGCTGCCCTTCTCCAGCCAGGCGACAGGCGACATTCGTGCATGTGAGATGTTGCGCTTGTTCATGCCGACGTGCACACAGGGGCCAGATGTTTCGCCACCGCTACGGACCTGTGGTCAAGCCGCACCATAGAGCCGTATTTAAATGTCGTGCTACATTTTATTGATGCGGATTTCAATGTGAAAACAAAATGTCTTCAGACAAATTTTTTCCAGATCACACCGGCCAGAACATAGCTGCTGGTCTGAGATAAACAACAGCTATGGGAACCTGGTGGGAAGAAACTAGTCCCCCCCAATAATCAAGCAGCCCTACACTGTACCATCAAACGAGTCTGGAACGCAGAGTTTTAAGGTTGGAAAGTTACGTAATGCGTCTTTAAGCAACTACTTTACTGACTAGAGGTGGAAGTATGCAAAGTGTGCTACACATGATGGAGTGATGAGCAATGTAAAGCATGTGGTAGCAGGGATGTTACTCTAACACCGTTCCTTACAATTTTATGAGTTTCAATAATTTTACATTTACTGTAATTTCAACACAAATCGTATGACTGTATATAGTGTGTGTGGATAAGCAACAGTGGCATTGCTCCCCATAATCCGTTTCATAGTTTCACGCTGTTTTAAGACAGTATGCGTACTCTGGTCCCATTACCACCACCAAAACCCAGACTTGTATGTATTCAAGCCGACTGCCCGTATATGGGAAGCACTATCGGAGTAATAGAAAATCAGCTGGCAGACTGACTTAAGTCTAAGGTGTCTTAAAAGCCCTTTAAGCACAATTAGCTTCCTGTGTAGGGACCTTTTCATGAGAAAAACACAGTGATAGTTTCACTCCAATTTTTGTCATTCCACGGTAGAAAATCAGTTATACTGACTTCAACAAGGCGGCCGATGTTGGCAATGTGGGGTGAAGACTCTCCGACTGTCTCATCTTTTTCCATCTGTGAAAAGACAAAAACAACCCAAAACTGAACAACTTCAGCATCACCTGGCAAATCAGTAGTTGTCCTCCGTTTAGAGCAGCATCGTACCTGTCTTGTAAGGCTGCCGCCCAGGTTCATGGTACCAGAACCGGTCTTGGTTGTCTGGAGCCACAGCATGACGGTGGAGGTGAGTTTGTAATGGGCAGTACGACCGCTGGATTTCTCCTGTTCGTAAAACAGACACAACCACCAATTATATATGCATGTTAAAGGCCAGTTTTACTGAGGCATGGTATAATTTTTGGTATATTTGGTATAATGAGCTGTGTGTATTACTCAGGGTACAGTTCAATTGTTGGCAGGTTGTAAATTTATGTTTTAATGGCTTTGTGTATTTGAAAGTATTTAATTTTCTTTTTCAAATAAATATTTAAGGGCATTTTATTTGGTTAAACTGGAATTTTGGAGCATTTTCGTCAACATTGTAACATTTTATAAATATACTGGAGATAAATACCCAATTTTACAAAAACTAAAAAACCAAAGATTAAAAACAGAAAGAAAAAGGAACAAAACAAGTTTAAAAGTCAAGAGTTTCATTCACACACCTGCACCTCCACCACATGAATAGAGTCCCAGCATCCTTTGATCTTCTTGGATCCATCTCCTGCCTTTTTAATGAGAATAACTCCAGCAAAGCCATGATCCAAGTCCCAAAGGTACACAGAGGACACGCCACCCTCAAAGTACCTAAATACAGATATTACAGGTCAAAAGAAGTTCATTACAAATTCCCCGTTAGATCACCTTGCTGGACTCACAGGTCTCTGTACTGATCGAAGGCATTATTGGCTTCAACTTCGAGTTTCCTCAGGCGAGCTGAAGGCATTGCGCCATCTTCAATGGGAGGTTCGTACTTATTACTCCACGGGGATCTGATGAATGATATGAGAAAAATTTAATGTTAGGACTGTTTAAATAAATACACAGCGATTGCAGCAGCATCACGACCTGTGGAGAGTAAAACATCTGTAGAAATATGTAATTAAAAGAGAAAAACAGGTTTTAAACGATAAAAGATTTCCATAAACAGAGAAATTCCAGAGATTCCAGTCAATTACATAGCTGCCACTTGTTGGGTAGTAGAAAAAAGATTAAAAAGTTAGACATGTAAGACATCAAGACATGAAGTCCTTCTTAGTGAAGCGATAATTAGTTTAAAATAATGAATCAGCACTTAACAGCCTCCTTGCAGACAGGCCTGTTGTATTAGCAGCCCCAAACCTATACTTGCATCATACTTGTCTTTTATAACTCCTGTTAATCTTTCAACCGAACACTTATTTTACTACCAGCATTGGTGATTAAGGGAGTAGTTTCCATAGCTTTATTGTTGCTTGAATTCCTGCTCAAATGAGTTTTCAAATATATCGAGACTTTATCAGATGCAATATAGAAGGTAGCAAGCATTTAATTTAATATAAAAGGTACTGTAATTTCAGTCAGCTCTTTTAATGCACATGTGCTGCTGATCCTTAATAAAAGTATATTTGGCACTAAAGGCTGTAAATTAGAGCTGTCTTTTTGGTTACTTGACAAAAAAAATATATCGAGATATATATCGTATATCGTGATTCAGGTTAAAAAATATCGAGATATAAGATTTGGTTCATATCGCCCAGCCCTAGTCACACAAGCAGCCACTTAGAAGAAACAAGAACTTGGCCTAACGAAAGCAAAATGTTTTCAATTCAGGTGGCGTCTGGCTGTATATTCTCTTACCAAGAATGTAGCTTTGAAAATTGAGGATACCTTGTTTACACAATTAGATTTTGCACTGCTTTTCCTCAAAATATCCCTGCTTGTGTGCAAATATACTCTGGTTCACCTCAAACTGTTTATCTCCACTAGCATCCACTACCACTCTAAAACTGTGGTGCAATGCCACTGCATCCTTGTTGGTGTGCTCATCTTACTTCACAGCATACCTACAGGAGGATTAATAGTAAAACCTGCTGTTTGGATGGAGAAAAAAAAAGCCACAGTGGACACAATAATAAAATAATCAGTATTAGGTCTATGTTAAACTGAGCAATACCGACTCTTCCATCCATCCATTTTTTTAATACCGTTTAGTCCAGTTCCAGGTTGTAGGGAAGCTGAACCTATCCCAGCAATTAGCGTATACCCTGGACTGGTCACCAGTCCATCACAGGGCCAGTAGGGAATCAGGGAATCTTATTACTTTTAAATTAAATCAAAATCCAATTCAATAATGAAAGGGCAATTGTGTCTATTTTTTCTATCTGAGGTTAGGTTAAATTAGTTAATTATGGCACACTGGTGACCTTGATTTCCTTTGTATTAAACCAGCTTAGGGCAGTCAGTGTCTGACAACTACTAAAATGACAACTCTGTATCAATAAGTCAGTGGTGTTAACTAAACTATGTTCACAAAATGCTGAGTTAAAAATAAATCTTAAACACAAGATGCATTTTAGCAAAAAAAAAAAAAAAAAGAGTAGATGTTAATGAATGAGGTCATGTTGCCAGAAAGCAGGAGGACTTGTGTAACAGCTGGACAGTCTACAGCAGCACAGGATGGCTGACTGACACAGTTTGCATTAAGAACTTGCAGAATGGAAACATTTCTTGCTGAGGAAGTATAAACACACCTGGTTGCAGTTGCTGCCAGCCAGCCATCAAGCAACTTATGTCATAGCTTCATCCCAACTCAGAAAAGGTGAAGTAAATTCTAAAGTACAACTTTTTTTTTGCAAAAGGACTTAATGCCTTGTTCAGTCTATCCTGTTACATACTCTGTGAGAAACGAGAACTTTTTTTCTTGTTCGAGGCCGTGGGAACAAAATAACATTTTGTTCTTGCGGACGTGGTCGGGGACATCTTCTGGCTTGTCCTTGACGCATCGGCAGAGCAGAACTTTCTTCTCGAGGGGCTCCGAGGAGTACTGTGCGTTTGTTCGGACATTCGAGGTGGGCGTAGTTAACACGGAAAAGAATGAAGCGGAAAGTTGTCACTTTCGCATTTCAGCTGATACGAGGTTGAATGGATAGCTTTAATTAACAGCTGATCGATGTAGTGTGAAAATATGAAAACAACATGTGGTATATAAAGACACGGATGCTGCTGCGTGCACAACCCCGCCCTGCCACGGACAAAGTTTCTTTTTTTTTGTGGTTGTTGCAGTATCTCTTGTTAATTCATCATCGTTTGTCTGTTAGTATTTTTACAAATTTGTCCATGTTTTTGTAATCACTGCAAAAACTATGTCTTATTTAGCCTAGCTGGGCCGTCCTGTAATAGCTATGTGCCCCCTTGGGGTGCTGGTCCCCCAGCACCACTGCTCTAACATGTGATGTGGGCCTCTTTGCCACGAGACTGCGCATCTCGGCACTGATTGGCAGACTGGTTCTTATGTCCAAACAAACAATGAATGTGTGATTATATTGTTCATTGGAAACAGCAGGTGGAAAATTTTTGATTATCCTTATTGGTGATTTAGAGCATGCTGACATCTTCCACAATTTAAGTTCAATTGTGAACTCAACCTGTAGGAGTCGCCGTCCCGGTTGTAATCACAGAGCAGGTAGTCTTTCCCCACCACCTTGTCCCGGGCGATCTTCAAGGGCTGGTCCACAGAAGAGAGGAGGTCCTCACACAGACTGGGCACCTGGATGCAAACAAGGTGGGGGGAAAAAAAAGTACAGCTCATGAACACAATGTTTGCTGCTGTACAGATAATTAAATACAGCTTCTGCTGAACATCTACTGTATTTCTGTTTGACCTGAGTGTAACCAGGCTAGATATTTTGTTAAATGCAGGTTTTCTGTAACAGATGGTGACTTAAAAAAAAACTCTAAGGGAAGTGGAGGAACAGACTAGAAAGCAGAACATGAGAGCCCTGGTATTTGATATATTCACGTTCTAGCCTCTCTCTCACATTCCTGTTTTACCCAATAACCAGGGGAGTTAGAATGAAATATCACTGGGAAACATAATATCTGCAGGATAAGGGGGTACAAATTAGTTCTCACAGACTGACATGGAGCCCCTTCTCTACGTGCTCCTGCATCAGAGCACAGACACAAAAGAGGCCCTGTTATCCTGAAAAAGAAAAAAAAGCCCCCATACCCATGAACACACATACACATACACCTGGAAACCAAGACTGGTTTAGACTAGGAAAAACAGGAGAGCGGGGGGGGCATAAAACAGATCAGAGAGGAGGAGATGAGAGATGTGTTATAAACAGGAAATAAAGAGGTGATTTTAAATTGCGAGGGCAAGTTTTAGCAGAGAAGGAGCCAAAAAGACTTTGCCAGTGGAGGTGATTGACAGCTGCGATAATAATCACTAACAACCGGACACAGTGGTCACAGGGAAAGAAAAGAGCAGATGTCCAGGGGGAGAGGGGTTAAAGGTGAGAGGAGAGGAAGGTAAGCAGGTGGGGGTCTGGCTGAAAAGGAACGGATATGACCACAAAACAAGGTGCAATTCAAACAGCGGTACAAGTGTGATTTGATTTATGTCTGATTCGGCTTAATTTGGGCTCAGATGGACCTGCGCTGTAGAAAGGCACAAAATATATCAAAGCAGAAAACTGGGACATCTAAAAAAAATGATTCATTTACAGATGCAGTGTTTTACACAGTACCAACAAAAGTACAAATTATTTTACAGTATCCAGCAACCTCAATGTAAATGTGAAATGCCATGCAGTAATCCAGAGTGTCTGTTCATTTGTAAGTTTGAACATGCATTTGTTTTATTATACCACAATATTAAAAGTCAATATTCCACAAACATGTCTTTATTACTGGTCAATTTCTGATATCAATCTGTCTTTTTGTATACATGAGCTTAACTAGGTGCTCTGTTCTCTCAATAATTCAAGAACTAAACCAGATATTTTCTCTTTTCAGATATGTTTTGAAACTGAAGCAGAACAAGAACAATTTTCCCCTCTGAATTATGAATCAGCTGGTTCTAAGTTGCTGCAGGACATCTTATCAAACTACCAAACTGGCTTCATACTTTCTGAATGAACAAACACGTTATCAAAATTAAACGTTGACATTTAACACAACAATATGCTCTTGTGTGGCTTTTTTGCTGTCAGAAGGTCTGGTGGGTTATCTAAGACAGAAGCTCACCAGGTCAATGAGGTCACTGAGGTTCTTCTCAATCTGCTGAGGAGGCAGACGCCTCATCAGGTCCAGAGCACAGTCCAGCTGCTGGTCATTCTGAAACACACAATAACAGAGACAGTACTCATCATTTTGTATTGTCAGGTTGTACTTTAAACACATGAGTATTAAGCTCTGAAACTTGCAGGTGTCAGTTTACAGTGTCATATTTATTATATTGTTTTTCTAGAGAACGGGTGGGCAAGTTTGGTCCTCTAGAGCAATGTTTTTCTCTGTTTTTACTCCAACACATCTGATTCAGGAACTTCCTCATCACGTTCTTTGAAAGTCTGTTAGCATTTCATTCAGGTGTGTTAAAGTGGGGTTATCTTTAAAATAAGCAGGGCATGGGTCCTGAGGACCTGAACTGAAACTCCTGCAGATTTTAGACATTTCCAGGCTCTAACACACCTAATTCAAATTAGTTGTCCAGCCTTTTTATTTATTTATTTTTTTTTTTTATGGGTGTGTCTTCGGTACTTTGGTTGTTGTTGTAATACATCTTGCTGTTATTGTCTTGGTTATTGTTTTGGGAGCTCCTAATGACTGTCAGCTCAGTTTACCTGTAAAAGCTGTAAGAAATTCTTTGTTGTGTTTCTGTACAGGTGTAGCAGTTGGTTGTCTGGTGTTAGAAGTAACGACTGTTCAATCTAACCTATCTACTGTATCTTAGTCTCTACTTCCTATTTTGAGTCCACTTTCCTTTTTACTTCTCTCTATTACTGTCCTTTTTTCCCCTTCTGTCCCCTCCAGTCAGGTCCAGCAAGATATAAATTCCATAAAACCAAATAAATAAGATAAAACAATATATTTAAACAAATAACACAAAATAAAAAATGAGATTATCAAGAGGAGCCTTATACCCATAAAGCTCCTTTTGGCAAAGCAACTTTGTTCCACATAACACAGCAGCCAGAACATCATTCTGTTTGCTACAATGCTGGACAGCACAAGTAAAAAAAAACAAAAACAAACAAACAAAAAAAACAAAAACAAACCAGTCCTAATTCAACATTATACCTGCTTAAAGTGGTCCTAATAGATCCAATATTCAATATTGCTAGTACTACTTGACTCAACACTTGCATGTTTGTCGGCACTTGTCATGTTTCTCACTATAATCCATGGCTGCTGTTTAAATTAAATTACTAAACAGATTATGAGCATTTGTTTATGCTCTTGAGTTAAAGTACACTGAGAAGAATCAAGTATTTAATTTACTTTCAATAGGTACGGGCTCAAGCATATATAACATATATATTAAAAGGTAACCTCACATTTTATTGGTTGAGACTGGATCACTGGTATGTTAAGCTAATAAAACATAACTAAAACATGGTAAACATGGTTATTTAGCTGCCATTAAAAATAAATGTCCAGATATCCACTGAGAGCTTAGTAATGTCAAATAAATGAAGCATTGTGGCAAAATATAGAAAGCTGGGTAACCAGCATTTTTTAAGGTGATGAGCCTCCAGACTGCTTCTCTTTACAAACTCTACAAGTCAGTTAATGGTTATATTGTAGGGATCAAACAGCATTCTTCCAAAAGATATCCCCTCATTTGTTGTTTTGATGATGGTGGCAAAGAGGGCAGTCCAACATGTCCTGCCAAAAATCACTGATAAGGGTTCAGACAGGCTAAGATCTGATTACTAAGTGCCATGGTATGTGGTTCACATCACCTTTAAAGTTGATCATGCAATAATCCCTTGATTGGGGCAATTGTCATCCTTGAAGAGGACAAAAAAGGACAGAAATATCTCAGAGAATAAAGATCATCAAAACAACATTGTATTGATTTTGTAGGGACAAGCAGAGAGACCATGTCAGCAAATGCTTCCAACAGCATCAAAGAGAAACCAAATCCCCCCATTGTAACAATAAAAGGCTTTCCTTTAATTTTTTTTAAAGATATTTCCTGGATTTTGGTTTGTACAAACACTTCATGATTCTCTCTGGATTAACTATTATACACATTGCAAAGACTACTGGTTTATTCCATCAGTTACACTAAAAAAACAACAAGAGGCCCATAAGGATTCATTTAACTTTAGCTTGTTATGTAAGGAATACGTTATAAAGTCTTAGAATGAGACTCAGTTATGGCGTCACCAAAATAATCAAACTGATCTCCTGTTAATTTCTTCAAAACAACCCAGTGGACAAGTCCTGCTACATTCTGCATTAGGGTACGAGAGGTGTTGCCTGGCAAGGAATTGTTCATGCCCTTGTTGATAAAACCCTTTCATGAGCTCAAGATTACAGACACTGCATTTGCAGTTTAAATAGCCAGAGGAGCACTTATGACTTGTCATGTGAGTATTTTGCAAATAAGAGTGAAAGAATGGCAAAAGTTTAGAAAATCATCACATCAATGTGTGACTCTTCAAGCAACAGCTAAATAGGCTACAACAGCGTGGATGTAGTCCAGCTGTTGAAGTATGTGTCCTGCAAAGGCTGTGTGATGAGTGTTATGTTGGGACAAAAGCAGGGAAATGCTCTAAAATATGTAACTGTGAGGTTTATAATGCCAAACCTGCCAATATAACCAAACCTTTGGAATTTTTTTTTTTGCAAACTGATGATAGTTTGCCTATTTGTCAGCAAGATAATACAAAAACTTTCTACCCAAACTTTAAACTGATGGAGGGAGAGTCCATAAACAAATGAAAAATAAGTGAATTTGGGGCTAATCTGGACTAATCATTAAAATGGTCAAAACACAGGCAGAGAACTTTTTCTTTTTTTTTTTTAATAGCAGAAATAATGACTTATAACAGAAGATTTACAAATCATAATTTTGTGAGACACTTATTTTCCAAGTACAGTGAATATGTATTAAGCTTTATAGTTGGGTCAGAAGAAGCAGCATGTGTTGTACTGTTAAGGATACTTTAGCCTCTGCTGGCTGGCCAAGAAGTTAACTAGCTGCTGAGACTTCACTGAGTGGGTGTAACTGTAACATGTGGCACTTTCAGTTGCACATTTAGTTACAATGCTTACAGCTAGAAACCTCAGAAATCTCTGATCCAGTCTGTTTTACATGTGGATTCTGACTAGGTACCATATATCAAAACAGCTGTAATATTACTATGGTCAGAGATAATGCAATCCATATTCGCAGTCTGATTAATGATTAATAGTATAATAAAACGAGAACAAATGTCGACATGAAAGCCATAGAAACCACTACTTTTTCTAAGCTGACAGCATGTGTATGCAAAACTGTCTTCTGTCTAGTTGTGAGCTGAACTGAAGCTCATCTCAATGTCCCCTTGAACTTGTAAAAATTCAAAAAGTTGTCTAATTTTCCCAAAACTACAGTTTAAAGCTCTAAGTGGGTGTGCAATGTAATCAATCACGCACTGAACAGACAAAATAACCAAGTACTGTGCTTAGGTTCACTGGTTCGTACAAAACCAGTTCACACAAAGACGTCCGACCCTTCAAAACAACCTAAAGTTTGAGTTGTCTACTTAAACTTGCTTTAAGACCGTGCCCTCTTTGGATGACAATAATCCTAATAAAGTACAGTTCATGAATCATCAGTTCCAAACTTATACTTCCAGTACATCAACATTCTTATGACAATTCTTCACAAAAGTCTCTTTATCTTCTGTGACGGTATTTTTCTTATCCAACAGCTTTAAGGCATGAGATGAAAGAAGCAAACAAACAACTTATTACTGAATAAAACTATAGCTACTGAACACAGACTGCACTGCAAGATGCTCCCTCAGGGGTTTTCTTTTCCCTAAATATGTAGGGAGTGACAGGACAGTAAAGGAGACCAGCCACAACATGAAACTGTAGGGAATGTGTAGGAAAATATAATTAAAAACGCATTTGACAGATAAAACTTGTTTCTCAACTAACCTTTACATGTTGTTGCCTCTGAGACTTCACTTCAGTATTTGTGTAAAGTACCTGAATTCACCTCCAAATATTTTGATCCTGACATGCTTTAAAGATATTTTTCTTCCATTTCAAGGAAATGTGCGCTCATAAAGAATGTGAGCAAAAAACACCAACTACAATAATATTTTAAATGTTTGTTCAAACCCATTTATTTTACAGACATCTGAACAGAGAATGATGTCCTTAAGATAAATGTAAGCAAAGCCATCTGCTGTAGTACATTAGTACTTGACGTGTGCAAACCCAACCAAGTTCACTAATGCGTCTAATATCTGGTGCAAGAACAATGGCAGGTTTGAGAGTAGTGATCCCTCAGTTCATAAATATTTGCCTAAAAGCCAACCCTGAACATAACACAAGTTTCAAGTTAATGTCCCCAAGTTGCTTTCTGTCCATCTTAAAATCCCTTTCAGCTGATGAATCAGTCTGCTTCATCAAACACCTATAGTCTTTGGCGCTGCATTTACCAGCACTCCCGTCTCCGTATAAACACTAGCTAACACCAACAACCCCTGAGGTCAGGGGAAAGCAGCAAAGCTGGGCCAGCTGGATGGTGGAGGTGAAACCAAAGAAAGAGGCCGACTCTAGAGAAATACCATCTGCTTGTCCTGTTTCAAGCACAGCATGGCTAGATCATGTGAATGTACTACACAAACGCTATTTATAAGAAAATGTATAAAAGCATAGGATGGTGATCTTGTGAGGCATCTCTAACTGCCTTAGTGTTTAATGTCACCACATGATAAAATTTGGACAGATAGAGGGGATAGCTTTATTAAGATGTTTGAAATAATTCCCAAGTACAAGCTGCAAATGTTTTGCAGTGGTAGCACAGCACTAGATAATACTGCAGTCACTGCCTTGCAGACATGCTTTATTTAATTTAAAAACCATCTTACATTTATTCAAAAATGTGTATTCACAATCTTGCAACTGCTGTTTCTTAAAGAAAATTCTGCAGATATTGTAGAAAAATATTTAAACAATAATACGGAAAACAATATTTGTCTTGATCTTATGAAAAAGGAACATGAAAAACAAAAATATTGGTTTAAAATGGCGATTTAATTTCTTGGTCATTTTGTCCTTGTTAAAACTGAAAATCAATTTATTGTCATTCATGTCTAGTTTATTGTGGCAATGATAACACCAGCTTTAATAAAACTGGAAAATATACGCAAAAAATGAAATAATTTCCTACATAGATTAAGTGATACATTTCCCATGGAAAACACAGGCAGTTATGCCCAGCCTTTCACAGCAGGTAAATCTAGCAGAAGTGTCTGACAGCTTGTCATGGTTTGGAATAGGAGGGGCAAACAGTCTTTATTTAGCTACATGCAACCCGGCACTTGACTACTTTAGCCTGGGGTTAAAGTGTGTGTGTGTGTGTACGACATTGTGTGTGTGTGATATACTACGAATCTTCGTCAGTGTTATTAGCAAACTTGTGTCAAATCCAAAACATCCTGTGGTAACTTTATGGCTACCTGGCATGTAGCTTGACAAACAGCTAGCTAATAGCTTACAAGCAGGAAGAAATAGAAGCTAGCCTAGCCACAAGGCTAATTCATTCTCTTTGCATCGCAGAAGTTTTGCTAACAGTGCAAGTTACATGTACCAGTGATTTATGTTCGCTGGTCATCTTAGGTTACCAACCAGCTCCTCCGGCCAGCGCTAGCTTATCTTTGCATTTCTAGCCGTTTAGTTAGCAGCAACAGACAGCAGCCCCACCAAAACCATCTTGCCTTGTCCCCCCCGTTTCTCCCACCAGCTCCACCGCGGCCCTTACCATGTCTGCGGCGTTCTCAGCGGGGCAGGGAACTTGACTTCACCGATGACAGTACACCTAGGTTTTCTGTGACTTAACAACACACTCCTCCGGTCTCTTCTTATTATGATGTTTTTTAATCCCCCGCGGAAGATGTTTTGTTCGCCTCTCCCTCTCTGTGAACCCAGCCCTGTCAGCGAAATTTACTTCCTCAAGCGGGCAACAGGAAGGAGGCTGCGGTGAGAGAACAGGCCCCGGTTGTACATCCGGGTCACCACGGTATCTCTGCAGCAGCCAATAGCGAAAGAGCAAGAAAGGTATTGCCAAGTATGGAAAGAGAGGAGTGGTGCAAGAAACATAGTAAGAGAGGACAGTAGATAAACGGTAAAATGAAATAAAATAAAATAAAATAAAATAAAATAAAATAAAAATAACTTATGTTTAAAATGGAAACAAGCATGATGTGATGTTTACAGGGGAGCGAAAAACGTGTGGGTTGTTCACTGCTTCTTTTATAACAGTTGGTATTGCAATCTTTTGGTACTAGTTATTTTTAAATGTAAATTTCTAATGTTTCTAATGGGGTTTTTTTGTATCTCATCTAAAAACTATGCCAGTTAAATTTTTTTATTTAATTTCAAATTCTATTTTTTTTTTCTCTAAATGACATTAAGACATCATAGGTTTAGTTGAATTACTTTTTGTATTTCTAAGCACAGGATTCATATATTCATGTGTAAGTAAAAATGAATAATTATTGCATTGAAATATCTTCATAAAACGTTCAAGGCTACTGAAGAAAAAAAAACTTATATCACATAGCAGATATGAACAGAATTGCATGAACTTTCTCTATAGAAGGGTAGAGCATCATGCTATTAGACATTTTTGAGATGCAAATCAACTGAGAAGACTCAGATCATCTCCAAAGCTTATAAAGTATCCATTTCAGCAGTTTGTAAGGTTGTCAAGATAGCCTCTTTAAATTGTGAAAATACTTCTAGATTGTTGTACTAAAAAGAAATTGAGAGATAAAATCTGCAAATACTGTGCAGAACATTGCAAAACCACATGTGAGACATCTAAAATACTACAAATTGATTTAGTGGAATATGGAGACTCCATGTACAAAGGCTAGGTAGGGAAACCACTATTAAAGAAAATACAACAAATACAAAAATAATGTTAGCAAAAAATAAAATCAATCAATCAAACAATCAATCAAACAATCAATCAATCAATCAATCAATCAATCAATCAATCTTGAAGCTTCTTTTTGTGGACAGTTTAATAAGGTGAATGAACCAAAACAGGGTCCTTTGGAAATGCAATGAATAAGGTTTTCACTAACATGATGAAGCCCAAAAGAAAAAAAAAAGAAGACTTAACACACATTTAAGACATAGTGGAGGTTCTACAATGTTGGGCTACTGTTTCTAGTTCCAGAGTCAATAAATGTGTCACATGAACTATTAGATAAAAGCATTGTTGAAGCATTTTATTGAAAATATGGTACTCTGCATAAAAAACTTTGAAGCAGAGCCGGCAGCTTTTTCAGCAGGACATTAAACGTATGTTCAACATTAATAAAGCATGGATGAAAAAATAGAGTTTGTGTATGTTATTTTTACTAAATTTTAGAGGTTCCATTTCTTCTAAGATATTGCATCTTATAAATCTTTGGAGAAAACATTTATTTTGACTGGAGATTTGATTGATAGGCTTCACAAAAGATTACAAAAAGACAGAAAATGAAGCAAAGTAAAGTACATTAAGGCATAAATAACCTTAGAACAGTGAGCGATCTGAGCAGTGATCACAGTTCTCGAGGTTTGGTATTTCTCTCGCGATATGTGAGACTGTGAGACTTCCTGACAGCAGGAAAGATGGCAGACGAGTACGGACGGAAATGGGACCGCTGCCTTGCTGATACGGCACTAAAAACAGGTTTATATCATTGTTGTAATTGTTTGTACGTGCATTAAGGCATGAGGTTTATTATATCTGTTAATTAAGGTGGGATTCAAGCGGAGGATTTAGTCTGTAGTCCTTTTTAAAGCGGGAATTTAGTCTAACCATGCTGGACAGGTTGATTTAACCGAGGTCAAAGTTGCCCACTGTATGGGTAAAACCTAATATTTGGTAATTATAAGTCAACTTCTTGTCGAAAAAACTTACATAGTTTTGGTATGTAAATTGTTACCAGTGTGTTGTGTCGGAAAAAATATTCTGTAGGGTCTAATGTATGATTTGAGGGTGCACCAAAACTGAAGACTAAGTGGTTTCCAGACTCTTGTTTCCAGTCCCCCATGACACGCAGCTTAAATGAATACGTTACAAACTGCAGAATATCATGGAGCATAAGAACCCAGGGTTTCGAGAATTACTAAATTATTTTAAAACTTAAAACTTCAACAACTGAGACAAATGGCAGGGGATGTGTAAAACTAAAGAAACGTCTGTTTTCAGGGAGGCAATTTCCCATTAGAGAAAAGACGGATAGAGACCTGAAGTAACCATGTTAATTTTGCCCCATATTTTCCTGTATATGTAAAATAATCCCATGTGTTTTGTGGTGCCATTAGATTTCCAAGCATAAATACCAAGCATGTTCTGCTTTCAGATTTAATCCAGTCAATATCCATCACAGTGTTGTTTGTGAACATTGACACAATTACAACTTAATATCAGTGGCTAAGAAATCAAAAGACTTGGCACTGAAATATTGTATTGCCTAGGTTTTGATAGTCATGTGATTAAATAAGTGAAAAAATAATGTTAATAATAAATAAAGGAACTAAACTAATTTATTAATTTAGAATAAAATAATAATTTATTCTTGTTATTTATTTGCAAGCAATAAAAAATAAAAATACAAAAGGTCTTTACATCTATTACCAATGAATACAAGGATTTGTGGGTCTTTGCATATACACCTGGGTCCATTATGCATCAGTGATTTTAAAAGGCACAAACATGACTTCTTTTTCTTTAAATAAAATGGCATTCATAGAGAAAAATGTTTAATTAGAGTGTGCACACCTCAAGCAATCTTCAGTTTACCCCTGATTAGGTGAAGTGGAGACAGAGAGAGAAAAAAAGGCAGACGTTAGTATAAAACAAAATGGAAAATTTCACAGAACCTGCTGGTTGTCACAAAGATTTTTTTCTTATTAGTTTTTTTTATAACCTTACATAATTAAATAAGTTCTAAAATAACTGCAGCCATGTGTACTGGCTGTGCTAGTGACCTTGCTAATAGGGATGCATCAATACCACATTCTTTTCAAAAAGACTACAAGTACATACAATCAAGTACTTGTCGATACAGAGTACCAGTATGAGTACTAATAAATCATATTATAGTTCACTGGTAAGGAGCTTGGACCAGAATGTCAGATGCAACGACTGAGTGGTTAATTGTGTGATATATCAAATAGGTCATCTTGCAGCCATCCTCTAGATCAGGGCTGCTCCTATGATGGCTGCAATCTAGCAGGTTTTCTATGTAACCCTGCTTCAGCAAACCTGAATCAAATTAAATGGCTCTGACATTCAATGAAGTTTTGCACAGTGAGTCATTAATTTGAGTCAGGTGTGTTAGAACAGAGATACATGGAAAACCTGCTGGATTGCAGCCTTGCAGGAACAAACTGAGTAGCCCTGCTCTAAATGTAATGCTTGTAAACTGTCAAACTTCATAAATAAGGAGAATAAAGTGTTTTTTGGGGAATTTGTTTCACCATTGTAGCAAAGCACTTAAATGCCCAAAATAAGCTTCTCTCACTGAGATAATGCCAAATTCATATTTTAATATGGTTAGAGCAACAAATTTGTTGTTTATGTGTTAATGCATTAAAAACATTAACTTGTTAATTCCTCAGATTAATTGTTTGCGTTAACCCGTTAATTTTGACATCCTTAATTTTCACATTGATATCAGGTTCTGTAATATTAAAATACTTAATACAGAGTATAAGTACACTCACATAGTATTGGACTGACACCTGATACTGGTATCGCTGCATCCTTAGTTGCTAATGTGACTTTAAGAAGAGAGTGGGTATAAAAGATGGTTCTTGTTTTCATTCATGCTCTGATTTTTGTTTTATAATGCATTTATACCTAAGCTATTTAAGAAACGGGGTCCACATTTAGAACGTGATAAATTAGACTAACAAATCAAACAGATTAGATTTTTCTGTGCTTCCCCAATAAGTGTTTGAGTTTACATTTTCTTTGTAGTGCTGTTAAGTATTAGATCATAGAATAGTTTTATAATGCAAATGATTAATTAGGGGATTTTATACATCCATTCATGTGTTAAAATGGGAGTGGAAATCAGGCTTGTCATGTACATTCATAAAATTTCATGATGGTTGACATGTACAGTAAGGAACCTTACATACCCATGACTCTATAAATCAGCCCAAAAAAATGTGCATGCACATTTTTTTCTTTGTGTACACTTTTAGTCATAAAACTACACAGAGTTTTCTGCATCTGGCCGGTGGTTTCATAATGCGCTCTTGTGATCTTAATTGTGCCCACATGAAGTGTTCCAGGTCACGGGAAGCATTCCTGTTGAATGGGCTGTATGTTTTTGTTTTGTTTAGTTTCTTTTTTCTTTCTTTTTGCTGAGTTGAAATTACTCCTACTGCCTATAGCTGGTGTAAGATTCGCTTGAATCAGGAGACTTTTTACATTGGTATTGAGGTTTTGTCTTTATGTGTACCATACAACTTGTATCAACATGTTTTCTCTCACCCAGATTAGTTGAACCCTGATGTAAGTAGTCTCCAGGTTCCTCAGGTCAAGTATTAACTGGAGGATTTTTAAGATTAACAGTTTATCTATGCATGTTAAAACACAAGGCTGTTTGCCAATACTTTTTCCTGTAGCCGGCATATCTTGTCAAAATATTCAAGATGTTCTTGGGTGCTATAGCTTCACACATTCTTTCAGCTGATCTACACGCAATTCAGACACACATTTCAGATTACTATATTCTATTAAGGGCAGAAGAACAAACTCATATTACTTTGATAAAAGCACCTCCATTTTTTTTATTGCTCTACAGTCAATCAATCAATCAAATTTTATTTGTAGTTTATTTTATTTATATTTACAGTCAGGACGTTTACTTTACACTAGTATTTGTAAATTTCCCTGCAAACATTTAACATGTAAAAGCCCATTTATGCTCCCTTACGTATGTAAATAACGACATCCGTTGTCAAACATTGTCATACGAATTTTTTTCTAACTCATCCATTTGGATGTTATTTAATCTTGACATTCAGCATAATTAGGGGCGTGTCCTTTTGATTGACAGGTATCCAATATCCACGGAAAGGATTCAAGGATTCAAGGATTCAAGGAACTTTATTGTCATACCAGCTCACATTTACATGTTTATGGTACGAAATTAGAACTGAGGTCCCGGTTTGAGCCATAAGAAGGAGGGCAATAAGTGAAATAAAATAAGACATGAAGAGAAAAAAAAAAAAAAAAAAAAAAAAAATAGAAATATAGGCTAAATATAAATAGAATATAAGCTAAATACAATAGAATATAACAGGACAATTTTAAATAAAATAAAAATAAAAATAACAGTAAACACTAAAGAGCCCAGTTTGCATGTGCAGCCTAGATAAATATGTGCAAGTATGTATGTGCATGAGGTAGTGGTAGTCCAAAGTATAACATTTCTGATATTAATATTAGTGATATTGCACTTATATGGACAGCAGGTAAACATGTAAACATGTGGACAGGAACTCCCCTGGGGGGGGTAAAGTGTTTGCAGTGCAGGTCTGTTTGTCGGAGTGGGGGGGTGGATTCAGTTTAGGATGGGGATGGGGGCAGGGCAGCAGGGTTTGGGCTGGTGTTCAGAGGTGGGGAAGTAGGGTGGGGAAGGGTGGGGTAGGGTGGGGAGGAGTCTACAAGGCATGGCAAGAGTTCAGCAGTCTGACAGCTTCAGGGAAGAAGCTGTTCCTGAACCTGGTGGTCTTGCTCCTTATGCATCTCAGCCGCCTGCCTGAGGGGAGGGGTTGGAAAAGTCCATGTGCTGGATGGGTGGAGTCCTTCATGATGCGGAGGGCCCTCCCCCTGCATCGTGCTGTGTAGAGGTCTGAGGTGGTGGGAAGGCTGCTCCCCATAATCCTCTGTGCAGCCTTTACCACCCTCTGCAGAGCCCTCCTCTCAGCGGCGGTGCAGTTGCCGTGCCACACAGTGATGCAGGTGCAGAGGACGCTCTCCACCGCGCAGCGGTAGAAGCTCCTCAGGACAGCACTCCCTAGTCCGGCTCGCCGCAGCTTCCTAAGGAAGTAGAGGCGCTGATGTGCTTTCCTGACCAGCTGGGAAGTGTTGGTGTTCCAGGTGAGGTCCTTGGTTATGTGCACACCCAGGTACCTGTAGCTGGAGACCACCTCCACAGCTACTCCTCCGATGTGCAGGGGAGGAGTAGGGCGCTTATCCTTCCTGAAGTCCACCACCATCTCCTTGGTCTTCTTCACATTGATGCAGAGGTTGTTTTCTCTGCACCACTGCACCAGGTGTTCCACCTCCTCTCTGTATTCCGACTCATCGTTGTTGTTGATGCGTCCCACAACCGCTGTATCATCTGCAAACTTCACTATATGACAGCTGGGATGTCTCGCCGAGCAGTCATATGTCAGCAGAGTGAACAGGAGGGGGCTCAGCACACAGCCCTGAGGAGAGCCGGTGCTGAGGGTGATGGAGGAGGAGGTGGAGTTATGGATCCTGACAGTCTGAGGTCTGTTGGTCAGAAAGTCCAGGACCCAGTTCCCCAGTGTGTTACTCAGACCAAGGGTGGAGAGCTTCTGGACCAGTGTCTGTGGGATGATGGTGTTGAAGGCAGAGGAGAAGTCCAGGAAGAGCAGGCGGGCGTATGAGTTTCTGCTCTCCAGGTGGGTGAGGGTTGTGTGGACCACTGATGAGATGGCGTCATCAGTGGAGCGGTTCTTTCTGTATGCATACTGATGTGGGTCCACTGTGACGTTGATGGAGTCTTTGATGTGGGCCATAACCAGCCTCTCAAAGCACTTCATGACTACCGGGGTCAGGGCTATGGGTCGGTAGTCATTCAGGCCTGTCACTGTGGGACACTTTGGGACGGGGACAATGGTTGCAGTCTTTAGACAGGTGGGAACGGATGCCAGTGATAGTGAGGTGTTGAAGATGTCCGTCAGCACCTCAGCCAGCTGGTGTGCGCAGTCTTTCAGTACAGGAAAGAAGGGAGAGTGCAGCACAACCATGGCTAACAGCGGGCCTTAGCTTTAGCCCGCCTACCTCCATTAGCTGGTTAGCTACCGTTGCTCGGGGTTAGCTCGGTTAGCTCTTAGCTACAGGCAGCTCGGAGTTTGATGGTTGTCAGTCATCCACCCCCACCTTCACAGTCCCTCTCTCAGCTCGACCTCTTTGCCCATTTTTGGATTTTCCGAGACTAACTACGCTACCAAGATGGCGACGGTGGAAACGCCCAACGAGCTTCACTTTTGCTCTTCATAAACCTACGGGTGACGTCATGGAGGCTCCGTCTATCTTTAATATATAGTCTATGTGCCGCCCTCATACTTCCATTCTTGTTTTGCGTTGCCATGATTGTTAAGTCAATTCCTCCACTAGCAGGCAGTGTTAAGTTCAGTCGGTTTCAGACACCATTTGGCAGTGTTAATGTGACGCTATAAAGTTGTTTCCAACCGCCCAACATGCCCTAAACATTTGCATATAGTCTTTCTTCAAAAGCTGGCACAGTTTCTACGGTTGTTGTGCTCGTCTTCATTCTTCTTCTGCTTTTTTGTTCCCTTTGTGATTTTCTTTTTCTTCTCTGGTTTGTTTCTCTCTCTGGTCGCATGTCAGCTATTCTGCTCAGCGCTGCCCCCCGCGATTTCTGGTGATATTGCTCCATCTTATGGGCTCAACACACGGGAGGCAACCAACAACAGAGACAGGCGAAACTCATCACCAACCCAGGTGAAACCGAACACACGGGACGAAACCAACAGCAGCGATGGCAGCTCTCTGATCGCTTCAAGAAATTTGATTGGTTATGATATTGGAGGGAATTTTGACACTTTCAAAGCAGTCAGCGACAGACAAGTAATGAGAGATGAAGATTTTGCTCGAATTGACAGAAATCTTGCCGTTGACTCTATTTTACAAAAAAAAAAGACAACCCTGGGTCCATCCCATTTCACAAATAAGGAAACAGCATGGTGTATATAATCATTTGACGGCGGACCTCAAGGCTGATCCAGATAAATCCAGGACCTACGTTCGGACAAATTCAACCTGGCACCACGCAGCCTTTTTATTTACATCTCTATAATCTTTGCGTGAAGTATGGTAAAGTATGGGAAAGTCAGACACATCTAAAATGAGCTGTTCCTTCCTGTTGAAAGTGTTTACAGCCTGCTCTCTGCTCATTGGTCAGTCAGTGAAGCCCGTCGCTGGTTGGTTTTAGACAGCGACAAAAAAGTAACTTTTCCTATTTTTTTGTGTTACGAGGCCCCGTGTGCACGTCTGCGTGAACGAGTGCAACATTTCACATGCACCAATGTCGCCTGTTGCTTGGCTGGAGGAGGACGGCGATTTTTGCCTCATCATGCACGTTCCAAATTACGCACACAAGCGACGCACGAAAACAAAACTGTCCGTCTGTCTGCGTATCCGTCTTCTGCGTCGAGCACAAACGGGCCAACATAAAAAAAGCATTTTTCTTTCTTTAATATTAAATTAATTGATTTTTAGGACTCATCCATTTGCTCTTTATTGCAGTTTCAACTACAGTAGAAGTGACACTGAGTTTTATAAAATTTCCCCTTTGTCCTTCCTAACAAAAGAATTGAGTGGTAGCTGCTGTACTTGTACTCTGAAGTACAAGTACATCATAGATAAAGGTCAGAATTTCAGGGCACGATCAAACCAAATGGATGTGATAAAAAGAAAACGCCATGAGAGATGTGAAATTCAAATCTTTTTCCTTTGCAAACTGCAGCTGCATGTGTAAATATTACAGATAAAACAAACGGCAGCATCCTCATCATCACAGGAAACGACTGCATAAATAGTAAATTAATTTTAGGAACTGGTGAAGAATGTTTTTTGAGACCTGTCATTAGCAGTCAATACTCAAGTCTGTGCTCTATTTGTTGGTTCTTATTCGGCCAAGCTATCTTTTTAGGAGCTGCAAAAAGCCCAAATTATTCTAACGATTGCATCCATGACATCTACAATATCAATTTCAGTTTACATTAATTTCCTTTTCTAATTTCTTCACATTGTGAGCCCTTAAAGTGAGCAGAGATGACGACTGCGGAGGCTGATTGAGGCTCTGCTGCTGCAGCTTTGCTGTGCGATTATGGCGCTGATTAAATTTGGGTGTAACATAGACTGAATGTGCGTTTGTGTTGGCAGTGATGATTTTACTTGCCGAGTTCAGAACTGGAGCTATTGTTCTGAACCCCTGCTGTGTGTAATGGATCTGTCATGGAAATGTCAAGTATTGTGAAGTCATGTAAAAGAAATGTAGAATATGACCTCTCAGGACATTCACGGTTGTGACAGATTCTCTTTGAAATATTCAATTTTTCTCATTTTCTCCATCAACACATTACTGAAACTGACGACTGAAAAACTTTATAGCAAACTCCTATAGCCCCCCCCCTCACCCACCCCCAATCTGCATCCTTCTGCATCCCTATATCTGGTGCTTAACTGGAATTAATCCACAGCCAGTCTAGCAGCTATGTGAGGCTGTACTAACAAGCCATGCCATTTTTTGGAAGCTGAGAAACTAAAGCTTTCAATACAGTTTTAAGTTTTCCACGAAGTCCTCAGCTTTTAAGAGGTATTTTATTAAAAGAAGCTTTAGATTAAAAATGAGTGAAGTGGCCCCCAGAAACTGAAACAAAAAAGAAATGCAGTTACAACCACTTTAAAGTGGGACTGTAGAAAAACATTTGTGTTATATGACTTTGGTGGAACAATATTCAGTCACAATGATTGAAAATGACTGTCTTATTGATGCCATTTGCTGAAAATACTTCAGATGAGGGATAAATGAATAACAGCTCAATTAACTAGTTCTGGATTTTATCTACAGGAAAAACTTTTCTGGTCTGTGGGTTATTCATTTCACTCTACTCAAGCACAAATATTTTTTGTTATAATTCAAGCTCCTTGGAGATGTCCAGACAAAAGAAGGGATGCCAAAATGAGATATTGATCTGCCCTCTGATTTTGCCAGAGCTTTTGCTAGATTACTGTCAGTGGAAAATGAGTGGTTCAGAAACGATCTGGCTGAAGAGCAAAGAAAGGCTGGGGCTGGAAGAGATGAAGAATCTTACATTTAACTGAGTCATTGCTTGAAATGGAAGCAGAACTACATAATTATGTTGATGTGCAGTGATAATAAAGATGAGCTGAGGTTTATGTGGTCTTGTTTGACATTTGTAAGTTGTGTAATAAAGAACAGTCTGAGGGTGCTGGTTCAGGCACATTGGTCATGCTGCATAGTTCTCTGAATCCAATTAGGAGTCGGAGGGGCCCAAATGGCTGTTTTTATGTGTTTTCTGTGCTGGCTGGCCTGCTGTTGGGTGTGGTGTGGCCTGCAGCGAGGTGAAGCTAAGCGCACAAACACATTCCTCCTCAAAATCCCACTCTGGTTTCAGGGCTTCTAGCAGATTTGTGCCACTGACTGACAATCTGCTTGATCATGCTTTGGTCTAGCACTCTGTTTACACCTACTGACTTATCACCTCTCCCGTTGCCCACGTTGTGTACTCTGTCATCGCCCTTTTGTTGCTCTGTTTCTCATCTCCAGCCCTCATTTATAGTTTTCGTTCTGTGTTGGATGCTTTCTTTTTTTTCTTTGCCTTTTTTGTTCTAATATTAAAGTCTTGCTACTGAAGCAACGTCATGTTCAACTTCTTCATAAAATATTCAAGCAGCACCATTTTTAATCTGATTACAACTGACTTACATCTTTGCCTTCCAGTTTCTGAACTGGTACAGTTGTTTATCATTTTTGTGGTCTAACTTGTCTTTATGTGTATAACTTGTTCCTGGGTGTTTATTTGTTATGTATTCTGTGATGGTGAACCTTGTCTTCTGATGTCTGTGGCTAGAAGACACTAATACTTTCTCTTTTTTTTTTTTTACAGTAACAGGCCTCGGTGTAGGCATTGTATTCTCTGTCCTTCTCTTTAAACGTAAGTATTTAGTAAAACCTGTTTTTGGTACTCACTCTTTTAAAAACATGTTAGGATGATTATTTTCTCCACTAGGTCGCACGTGGCCTGTGTCACTCGGTTCAGGCTTAGGGTTGGGAATGGGATACAGCAACTGCCAGCATGACTTCAGATCACCATATCTGATTCATGGCCGCATGGTTAAGGTGAGTACATGTTGAAAAATGTTGTTTTTTAGAGGTTTCATGACACACAAACATGTCACTCTAAGCAATTTCTCTGTGTAACTTTTCAGGACCAGTAATGAAGGGCTGAAGATGGCCATGAGTTTCTCATCCATTTTTGTGTTTGCCGTTCTTATGCTGCTCATCTCTCTGCTGGCACTACCACCCAACGATGCATGCGTTGTGTAAATCAAAGAGCGATAAATGTATATTTAATAAAGTCATTGTGGAAAGCTCTTTTTCCTTCTCTGTTTTTCTGTGAAAGTTTGAGAAGAATAAATGTGGTTTGGGGGTGGGAGGTAATTCTGCGTGTTAATGAGCTGGGAGACTCGAACTCCTGCTGTTTTGGAATGAAGGCCAGGTTCAGCATCTGCAGCCCCTCCAGAGTGGGAGTATAAAAACTTGTACTGAATGATGGAATAAAGACATGCAGTCGGAAGAGGAACAAAGCCAGTGTTGAGAGAGCTTTTTTTTAAAAAAAAGTGCATTCATTTGTATGACATGAACTTGTGTACGTTGTATCATCCACTGGTTTTCTTATCTATAGATGTTGGTGTCTTGGCATGATGAGAGATTTCTTAAGAGATATCAAGACAAAACATAAACCAACCCTGATTTTTATTTGGAATAGACCAAACATAGCAAAGCGTGCATTGTAGCTGTGTTTTAGGTTTCTGAGAGCAAAACAATCATTTGCTGTGACTGTAACCGTTCTCATCACAGGGAGTTGAAAAGCATGCATCTACATATCTGCAGAAATCTCTTGCATCCCATATTTGTTAGACAAGATAGTTTGAAGTGTGAATGATCACTTATATTCAGTTTCATGGGCCTGCTAGGTGGTTTGTGTGAGAATGTGCACACGTTTATCCAGCCCCCTGGTGGAGCAGAATCCATGGAATGCAGAGAAATGCCTTTTCTGGACATGAGCTTGGTCTTATTACTAACAGGTGAGTTCTGCACTTTGCACATCTCAGCATAACACATGTTGAACACTTTCACATCAAAGACGACCCTGCTGCATGCACCCTCTCAATTACACAGACACTCACATTTTCTCTTTTCATCAGTCACAGTTTTCTCAGTAATGTAAGCACATACATTCCTCCGCACAGTAGAATCCAACTTGTTCCAATGTGTTCAAAGGCCTGCTTCTTCAGCGCTGATGCACTGTGATGTATCAAGCACAGAGTAACCCTGTCAAAAATTAAGCCATGTCACTCGTCCCCAGTCCATTAAAATATTTGTTTGCAAGTGAAGCGTGAAACCGATAGGGGTGCTCATGGACATAAGCCAGGCTGAACACCTGTGAGCAGAGGTGTACTGAGTGCAAGAAAGAGATGTTGTTTTATGTGTCTGCTGCGCTGCAACAAGGCAGCCAAACCCAGAGACTGTGCCTGTCTGAGAATTCCCCATGCTAAATAAAGCAATGTTTTCCAAGTCTGATTTTTGCACATACAGATGTATTTATTGTTTTTACCTCTTCATTTACTCCAGCTTAGTAATGATGTTCACTGTGTTGCTTAATGTTGATAATTCTGAAACTACCAGAGGCAGTTAAGTTAAATAAATTGATTTAATTAGAAGATGTATGTGCAATTATGTGCTTTGCCTTTTAGTTTTTGCAACTACATAGGTTTTAGGGGGAAAATATTTTTGATCTGTGCTCTAGCAGAACAGTTTTACATTACACTGGAACATAAGTGAGTAAATAAGCTGCATTGTTGCAATTAGTTTAGTCCATGTGAAACTATTTGGCAACAAATTTGACAACTTTTTCATGAAGAAAATATTCTGATTTTCAACTTAATTAACAGTTATGATGGTAGAGGATTCTTCATTTGGAGTAAAATACAGACATTATGCAGAAAAGTTGCCCCAGTGATAACAGCTTGTTACAACTGATGCATTAATGTATAATTAAAATACATTATTTCAGACTAGGTATGAGTGGATAATGCATTAAAATGTGGTTTAGTGTAAGTATAAATTAGTGAATAAGCTCAGCTTATGGAAAAGTATGATGAGGGATTTATAATGGTAACATGTTTGTTAGTTGTCCATTTTCTTTGAAAAGCCATATATCATACTTTTTTCACTGGTAAATGCAGCTATCAGGCTTTCTTACTCAGAAAAGACACATTTATTTATTGTTATAGTAAACTTGGGAACCAAATTTAAAACCCAAAAGGTGGGCTTATTATTTCCTGCACTCTCATTTAAATGAAATTTGAAGGAGGCTCACTAAGGTCAGCCAAACAAGCACATGCCTCTCAGCTACACACATGCTTACGGGTCTTTCAGTGGTTTTACTTCAGACCTCACATAAATCAATTTGTCGTGAGCTTCTGTTTATTAACCAGCTATTCAAGTCATTTCAACATCTCAAAGTTGCTTTTAATGTTTCTGTTGAGTAAAAGGGGTTTAAAAAAACAGGGAACATAACACAGATTCACATCTGTTTTCCAGTTGTGCATCATTACTATACTGTGTTGTTAATGTTTCAATTGTAAAATCTATAAGCACATGTTATCAAAGCAATGCCAGATGTGTGTGGATGACTGCAAACATCCCTCTCTGTGTTTAATCTTGTTATATTTGCATATTTGTACAGTAAATATGAGCGCTCCTCTTTAGGGAAACATTTGAAACCTTTCCAGCAGTTTCCCTCCCTCCCTCCCCGTTTTCTTTCGCACAGAAACGGCACAGCAGGACGCCTGTCTGAGGGCTCAACCGCGCCTAACCCTTGCATGAGAGTTTTACAACAAAAGACAACAACTTGGAAAGTGTTTTTCAGTGGAGTTGCAGGGGAATTTAACACTGGACGGGAAGAGAACAAAGGGGAGGGACGGTCTGAGCTGATGGACTCGGAGATGAGATAGTGTTCTGCCCTAGCTCTCCATCCTTCCCCCCGTGGTCGGACGGACGGTTTTCTCTCTTTTCCGGATGATGTAACTGTTTTATGACAGGCTGAGCTCGGATAGTCTTCGTACATTTTTTTTTCTTTGAAAAAATCAGCTCACGGGTGATACCCGACGACGACCCGCATCCTCTGTGTTTTTAGAGCTTCGTCCAGGTTTCGACTCGGCTCAGCGGGACGTTGCGCAGAGTTCAAACCGGCTGTTCCCGGCGATGATGAGCAGCGGTAAGTGCCTCAACTAACCCGCGACCTCTGCTGGGTTTAGTTACTCAGGTAAAGTAAATTTAATTACTTAGAAAAGTAACGCCACTGCCACGCTCCTTCCAGCATGTAGTGGCATACTGCCATCCCATAGCTGGCTGGTTAATGTTACACTTGTTGGAAGTGACGGTTACTTCTCTCTGCCTCCAGGCTCCGTTAAACAGGCTGTTATTTGACGGCGAAAGTTCAAGTCATCTGTGTTTATTTATTTATTTTTAAAAGGCAGTGGGTATAATATTATTGAAATGGAAGAAAGGAGAATATGATTTACGCCATTTTTTCATAGACTAAATCAGAGCCATTAGCAGTGATAGTGGCAACATACTGTAATAACTCAGATTTGAGCGTGTTTTATTAATGAGGCTGTTTCTAAAGGTACGTCTGTAGCTCTACAGTTTTGAGACAGTTGCAAATGAAGCTGGGGAGCAGAGGTAGATTACTAAACGCGCCTACAGGAGAATAATTCTATAGGCCCACCAAGTTAGTGACCCCTGGTCTATGTATCTGTTTATATTATAGACACAGCCAAAAATAAATAGACAAATAGACTTAAAACCACCCAAATGAGATGAAAAGAGAGGTAAGTAAAAAAAAAAAATTAATCCCAAATAGGTTTCAATATAAGATACAAAGACTGTCCTGGTGGTTTTTGTTTATTTAGATGGTACAATACCCAAAGTGTCCTTGATAAAGGGGGGCAATATATGCATAAATGTAATGCAAATGTCAAAAACAGGACAAAATAGCCAAAGGCACAGAGGTGCTATTTGACCATATAGACATAGACACTATGTGTCATAGACACATATTAGGACCTCTATAATAAGACACAAGAAATAAGACACAGAATGTATTTTAGTAGATATAAACATCCATCCATTTTCTATACCGCTTAGTCCAATTCAGGGTTGCGGGGAAACTGGAGCCTATCCCAGCAATTTGCAGGCGAGAGGCAGGGACAGATCGACAGTCCATCACAGTAGATGTAAACAATCAAAACAAAGTGATGAAATTGGGACAAAAGTTGAGCACAGTGACACAAAATTTATTGGAAAACACCTGAAAAGATACATTCTTAGAGACACAAAACAATTATAGTCTTTATCGGCATAGTTAGGGATTTTGTTCAAGGCTGAAAAAAGTATTCAGATCGGTTGTTTAAGAAAGCTATACTCATACGATAGAAACATTAGTGAAGGTTACTTTGATTTTCATTCAAGCAGCAGTACAAAAGTATCAAAAGTGGAGGTTTGCATGAGACAGAGGGGTATAATTCAGAACACTGTATATTGTTGGATTACAATTATGTATGAATGTGTTAATCCCCACACTGAGTATGGTAATGTATTCAGTACAAGTATCTGCTGATAAGCTAATTTCCTTGGCGAACAACATTTTTTTTCATGTCCAGTTGTACATAATTTATTTGATTACTTTATTTCACATTATTAAACTAAACCTGCAAAGTAACTAGTAATCTTAGTGTTGACATAAATGTACAGCCTGAGTCAAGAGTTTAGACCCACCCGTCCATTCATTTTGAACAAGTAGATGTGTCCGAATGTTTGACTGGCATTATGTAGCTTTGCACAATATTTGCCTCTTAACTGTAAAGGACTTTAAGTTTAAAGTAGTTGAGAACCTAAGTAGTTCATTTAAAAATACTTGAATAAATGCACTACTTTCCACTACTTGTTTTTTGTCAGTTTCAGCCAATCAGGATGCCTTGGTTCTAAGTTAGATGAGTGGGAAAACTTTTAAATGACCACCAGACACTTTTTATAAGCAGCAGGAGAAAAGGCTTTTGTAGGCTGTAAATGACGTTGTTGGTTGAGGCATTTTTAAAGAAGAGAGAGAAATGGAGCAGAGGACAGAAAAAAAAAAATGCTGGAAATGCGCAGAGATTTGCTTCCCTCACTTATTGTATCATCAGTTTTGGGTCATGTGAACCACCAGCAATGTTGATCTTATTGCACAATGTTATATTTATATAATATTATAAATCTGTCTCTATCATTCAAATAAGCAAACTATACAAGTTTGACATAATCTGATGTGCAGGGACTGGGTCAGTTGTCAGTTCACAACAGCAGGAATATGCAAAGTTCAAGTTTCAAATTCCCGGAAAAGCAGACGTGATCTGACCAGCAGAAATCAGGTGACATTTCTCTCAAACAAAGTTAACTGAGCAGTAACATGCTGTGGTTTTTCTGCTCCTTTAGGTGCAGTCATGTGGCAGAGGATTCAAATTTGCTGCGCACTGTTTGCACTGTATTCAGCGGCACCACCTGCACACATCAACCGCCTGGCGCTGTTCCCCGACAAGAGCGCTTGGTGCGAAGCCAAGAACATCACACAGATAGTTGGGCACACAGGATGTCAGCCTCGCTCTATTCAAAACAGGTCAGGATGAAGGCCCTCTCTGTCTCCCCCTCTGTCTGACAATCCCTCTGTGCAGCTGGAAAAAATGAAAGATGTAGACACGTCTTGTTATCAAGATGTTACATTCTCAGAGTCATGCCTCATTCACTTTTAAGGGATATTGGGGTTGGTACTGACTGTATGTTAATAGATTTTTTATTCCAGAGATTTTGCATGTTACACAGTAATCAGTTACAGATGCATATGAGTTCATTTAAGTTTGCTTATTTTTTACCAAATAAACCCATATTTGTCCCTGCTTTACACTCTTAGATCATCTAAAAGCTAACCAATATGAATAACTCATTATGAAAAGTTTGGTATGCAGAGCAGAAGTCACTTCTTAATGTTGATTTCCATCAGGGCTGTCACTTTTCTTCGAAGTTTAAACATCTGTTAAAATCCAGAGAAATTTTGAACATCAGGACCCTCTTTGAATGAAACAAAATACAGTCTCCAAGTGCCTCAGACTATAGGCTGTATAGATGGATGCATCAGAACATTAGAAGTGGCAGCAGAGGACATCAAACTGATTGTAATAAATAAAAAATAAGGCAGACTACAATTTCTGAGCAAAAAAGTGGTCTGTGTGTCATCACTTCAGACCAGGACACACGCCAAACATAGATACTCCTATTATTTTCTGTTTCAAGCCCCCACAATGGCAACATCTGAATGCACCATATGCTATGACCTGCTGGCCCATGTCACTTTTCTGCAGTGTCATATTATCAGGCAGTGCTGCTTCTGAAAAAAAACAAAATTTTCAAACATACCTGCTCCATCCAAATGCCTCCTGGCTCCCGTCACATAGCAGCGCAACAAATACTTTAGTCTACGACCTATGGCAGTTGTTGCTGCTTTCAAGACATAATGATCAAAACAAACATTTTTCAACCTAAAAATTAAAATATGTCTTCTAACTGGGTTACTTCACCATAGCCATGATCTGTGTGGTCAGATGCGGGCTGGCTCACAGAACTTAATGGTGGCATTTGAAGTGAGTCATATGACATCCTGCAAGCAGTGCACTGCTGGTGTGTTCTGGCTTTTACTCTATTAAAATCTAATCTGTATATTCACCTGCTATCTCGCCACTCATGTGAGGTGGTAAATTTCACAACTTTTGGCTATTTGGCACCGTTAGCTTCACCACGCTTCTTGTTTGAAGTTACTCTGTTTTCTGAGTATTTGACACTTGCAAGATCAAGAAGATCATTAAAGTTGCAGCATGTAACAAAATCAAAAGTCAATGACAGAAAAAAACCCATAAATTATTAAAAACTGTGTTTCTACTGGTATTTAACCACTTTACTATAATAACTGGTATGTTTTTACTTTCTTAGAATGAGCCATTTCTGTCTACTTGTGGTGGGTCCACATACATGGCAGCTGCCATACTTGTACCACCATCTTTACTATGGTGTCTCTGAATGGACAAACAACTCTGTGTGAGAAGTGCCCTCTTAGCTTTAAAACTGCAGGACAGGCTAGTAGTTACCTGTAGTGCAGTCATTGCTGCACCTGAGGCCACTCAGAGATGAAAACATGTTTAAGTCTGGAAGAATTCTGGCCACTGACGCCCACCGTCCACTCACTATTGTGCTTGGCATTTTAACTCATTTCTATGCCCATCTTTACCACTAGATGTCAGCAATTACACGCTGTACCTTTAAATCAAATCAAATCAAATCAAACTTTATTTATATAGCACCTTTCCTACATACAAATAGCAACTCAAGGTGCTTTACAGATAGTAAAATCCCCCAGAACCCCAACCCAATAGCAGCGAGCCCCCCCCCCCCCACCCCTTTCCATCAAACACACACACACACATCACAGAGGGTAAAAGCAAGTTAAAAGGACCAAGGAAGCTTAAGCTTAAAGCTTAAGCTTGAAAAAGAAAGTCATGTAAATAGTTTATTTATTTATTTTTTATAGAGGCATCATTTTCTCTGTAAGAGGCCCCTAATGAAAGCTAACTTAGCACCCATCTTGCATCCTACCTGTACTCTGAGCTCTCCCCAGTCAGCAAAAGTCAGCCTGATGCTCCCATTTTATCTCTTGCTCTGTGCCTTTCTCTCTTTCTTTTCCTCTCTTCCTCTGAAAATGTCGTCTTGCGCTTCTTTGATGAATCAGCCACAGTGTGTGTTCAAAATGTCCAGGGTGTGGATATTCAAGTGCTGGCATGTGACGTGGTGCTTAAAGCAAAACACAGCTGTAAAGTGAAGCCGTGCCCTGTAAAAAAAATTAATGAATTACACTTTCTCTGCTTCAGGACACTGCTGGGCAACAACGGCTCCAGGAATGTATATAATAAATGTTACTGTGCCATCAAAAGAAGTAAAAAATACATATTTTCATGGTCTGAAAGTCACATGGAGCTACTTTAAGACAGACTACGTCTTTTTATAATCAAAATGTTTGCATATCAGAGCTTATTTAGAGAAAAAAGGTTCGTTCATGGCTTCAAGTTGAATAATTATTATATATTTGCATTTATTTTCTTGTTTGTTTTTATAGATTGTAATTACTCACATCATAAGAGTACATTGAAATGCTTTAAAATCTACATATTTTTTATGTCCTAAATTTGTCTTTGCCATTTTTTATTTTATTTTATTTTTTCCTGAAGCAGTCTATAGATGTCAGTTTCTTCTCAGTTCAGTTACCTGCAACCAAGATATGTCAGATCCTCATAGAAGTTAGTTTTACAGCAGGAGTTCAAATGTTACTGAAACTTGTTTAATACTTATCAAGCAACATGTGTTTGTAATTTTCAAGTGCCTTTTCAGACAACAAAAACACCAAAACCCTGCAGACCAAGTTCATCTGTCCCTTAAGGCGACATGATAAGTATACAGCATTCCTAAGAGGACTTTTTCAACCCCTAAATATGCTTACTCAGATTAGGAGAAGTTATTGATCTGACACTTCCACGGCTGTAATCTGATAAATCATTTGATTATAGCTGTAATATTTAGGATTTCACAAAGAACATGAAAAAAATGAAAAGACTGAAGTGGTGAAGTTTAAAAGTTAAACTGTTCACATGAAATAGAGTTTTTTTTTTTTTTTTTTTTGGGAAAATAATTTTTATTATTAATCACAAGTTTGCTGTTGATTCACAAAGTTTGAGAATAGCAAGTCTTTGCTATTTGTGGCAATTTGCAGACCTCCACGCAACCTCAGACGTAATAAATCAGTTCAGATTTCAGGCTCTGTTTTCCCCTCCAGCTCTTGCTGACACAGGCTGAAGCGCTCTGGTCATGCAGTGGAATCAAGCACATCTTGTCTGTTTGCAGGCACATATGAAGTCATGCACTCTCTCCTCCTTGTTGCAGAGCTTGTCTGGGCCAGTGTTTCAGCTACAGCGTTCCCAACACATTTCCACAGTCAACCGAATCTCTGGTGCACTGTGACTCCTGCATGCCTGCCCAGACACAGTGGGAAGTGGTAAGAGTTATAGCACATTAACTCGTGTAGCAAGCACACACACCAACACGGACTTGTCAAACTAACACACAAACCACAAGTTCCACACATGAAAGACTGTGAGGATTTATAGTTCACTATCAAAGCAGAAAGCAGAAGAAAGTAAAAACACAGAATACATTCCAGGAGGTGGAATAGAAGCCTGATTTTCTTTTCTTTTTTATTCGTTTAAAGTCCATTGTCTCTTTTAGCCAGAAAGGAATTCACTCTTTCGAAAACAAAGGCTTTGTGGTGAGGCTATGTAGTTTGGAGAGCTGCCAGGTAAACAAGGCAGGCTGGACCACAGGTGAGGTCACCTCATGTTTCAGTGGAAAATATTGTATCTCTGAGCTGATTGCTGTTACCAGATAGTTTGATTAATATTGTTTCTAGGTCTGTTGCACAAGAAAGGCAGAAGAAAGTGCATTTAGACCCTCACTTTACTCCTAATTATCTGGAAATGGATGTTTCTGCTTTCAGATACGATTGTTGTTTCAGGACTTTAAACGAAAGATGATACGTCGTCATGCTGCTTTGGCTTTTGGTAAAATTGCTGAAGTATCATTTTCAATGGGTAATAGAAACAGTAAAATGGGAATTGTGTCAAGTCTAGAGAGCCGGTTGAGCTTTGGTAACACTTAAGTTTATAGGGGGGTTTGTGTATTTTCTATTTACTTTATATTTAGGGTTTTAAAAGTATTTCTTTTCCTGCTGAGTGTCAAATATTCATTGCACATATCGTTTAGTATGAAAGTACAACTATCAGTAAACACAAAGACAACAACTGCGAGTGAAATCTGCTGGTGATTAAAATAAATTAACACACTATGACAATATAGGGATTTAGAAAGTAAATAAGAAACAGAATTAAAAAAAATAACACACAAAAAGTAGCAATAATGAGTAAGAATATTCCAATTTGAATAAATAACTCTAAGTTTGCACAGTTATATTTGCATGAATGCGTCTACGTGTCTGCCCAGGTGACTCTGGATTGTCCAGGCAGTGAGGAGTCTCCTCGGGTGGATAAGCTGGTGGAAAGGATCTTCCACTGCAGCTGCCAGTCGTGCAGTAAGGAAGGCGCCCAGGAGGGGGCGGTGATGCAGCTGTATCCAGCAGACAACACCCTGGATTCAGCTTCGTCTTTATCTGACACCCTCAGCGGAGTTCAGTCTCACTCTCTGCCCCATTCAGATTCACACTCTAATAAGCACGTCAAGCTTCACACAGACCATCACACACTACCGCATACATCAGACGGGGGGTAGGACTGACACCTTTTAGTCCAAATATTTGACTTTGCTCAAATCTGCTGCCCTCTCTGCTCTCCTCCACACTGCACCCGTTGTACCTGTCCGTAGTATTGTAAAGGCACTTTGAAGATATGACTTCACTTCATATTAAAATCTTTCTCTAAAGGTACACACACACACACACACACATACACACACAGTCATGCTATCAGAATGCACGCAATTGCATATAAACATATACAAACACCAGTCTAGCACTCTTGTTTGCTAATTAACTCATTGTGTGTGCTTTTTTGCATCCAGACGTGACTGTAGTATGTGAATAAACTGTAGTCTGTTAATCTGCTTTGAAGCAATAAATTCTGTGGTTGTGAGTGACGTGTCTGGTGTCATGTTCATACACATGAAAGTCAAATGAAACGAAAGTCAAAGGAAAGTTTGTTTCTGTGTTGTCTGAAAGACTTCACCACAGTTTCCTCTCAAGAACAAAGCTTTGACTGTGTTATCTGGCACATGGTCTGGATCTCTTTCATAGACAAAACTCAGCCATGAACAAAGATTTAATAGATGCTGCTGCATTATGGGAATGGATCCTGCTGCTTGCTGCTTTATTAGTGTGAATCTGATCCTGCTTTTCCACAAAGTTAAATGAGATGTTGTGAAGTAACAGAAAAAGTTGTTACGCTGACGATTTTTTAAAAAAAACGTACAGTTGAATTTAAAGCATGTGTTTAAATTTCTCCGTCTCAGAGTGCTTGACAGATTGGACTTGTGGACACTTCAGGTAGGTTGCATCTCAGGAATATGGTGACTCTGGAGAATAACAGGTTGTTTCACGCTTTACATTTATTCTTCTTTTATCAATGATGAGTTATTCAAACTGATTATGCTGGCAGTTAAAAGAGGATTGAGGATCCAAGGATATGGAGGGAGATCCCTTTTATAGTCTGACAGAAAGTTAAGATTTCAGAAACACAATCTTTTCAGCAGAAAAGTAATCGAGCCACATTAGATAGATAGATAGATAGATAGATAGATAGATAGATAGATAGATAGATAGATAGATAGATAGATAGATAGATAGATAGATAGATAGATAGATAGATAGATAGATAGATAGATAGATAGATAGATAGATAGATAGATAATTGCTTTTAGTGTGTGCTACTTGTCTGGAGGACTAAGATGAATTACCATGGTAACTGGGACATTTTTCAGTTGGATGGTAAGTTGCCGAATGCATAGCTGAAGGCAGAGAGTAACAGAGTCAGATGCAGACACACAATGCTGCAAAGTCTTAAAGTAGTTCAAAGTAAACAGGTTCAGTTTATATCAAGTTAAGTGAACTGAATTTCATCCAAAATAAGAAAGATTGTTTAAACAAAGACATCACTTTAAAAAAAAATAAAAAAAAATCAAACATATTTTAACATTGTTTAAGTGCAGGATTGAAGTCATTGTTTGAAAATAATCTTTTTTTTGTTGGTTAAAAGTTCCCACCCAGTCCAGCAGATGTCAGCAGATGCCACAGGTAAAGTCTCAAGAGGCAATGTCCACTGCATTTACAATGTCTTCCTAAAGATTATCTATAGTGTCTCCCTCATCTAAGTGCCTTGTTCCTGTCTCCACCTCAAGGCAATGTCTCTTCCTTTTAGCTCTGTCTTCATATCCTCCCATCTTTTTCTCTTCTTCTTTGTAATCAAATTGAATCAGCAAAAGGTTGACTGTCTGTCTGAGCTGGAAAACAAATCAATCATCCTCTTATCTCACAGCCACACAGCTGATTTTGTTTTCAGCTTTGTGAAGACTAGAGTGTGGATGCAGAGACTAACGAGGGCATTTATGAATACATCACAGCTTTTTTATGCGACGCATGAACTTGTTCATGAAATGTTGATTTCCCTTTTACCAATTAGACTTTCAATATGTTCTCAGGTCTCATTACTTATTATCTACCACATGTTATTACATACTATTATTTTTCTCCTTATGAAACACATTTTCTGTCCGTATTCATTAGATAGCTCAGCTGGGTTATTGTAGTATTTTTATTTTTAGTATTTTAGAGCACAGGTAGGTCATCTTCACAGCTCTGGAGACTTGGGTTTATCAGTTTTGCAGCTTGGCATTATGTGCGCCTTTTATGAACTGGGGTACATCCTAGTTTCCTTCCTTAGATAACATCTGGTTAGGACAAATTAGCACAAAATGAACATATATATATATATATATATATATATATATATATATATATATATATATATATATATATATATATATATATATATATATATATATATATATATATATAGTTTAATAAACTTCAGAAAAGGAAAATAAATGTATAAAAGATATACAAGTCCAGGGTGTAAGCAAGCTTTATGCTCCTCCCTTCCTTTTCTTCTTCCGTGCATGTCCTCTTTCTTATAAGGGGTCTAAAAGTAGAGGAACAAACACTGATCCCCATTCAGCCTTCCCACAGCAATAGTTTTACTTTACTTTCCATGAACATTATGATTTTAACTATTTCTGTATTTAGTCTGTGCATATGAATGCATTTCATAAGGCTGATTAAATAAAACTTACAGAAGAAATTGTATATTCCTTAAGTGTCGGCTTGTGTCGAAAAATGGTGCAGTCAGAAGAGCTTAGACAGAAATTTAAGAAATTTAACTGATGGAGGCTAGAGTATCTCATTAGCTTGTAATGGGTAATAGCATGAAAGAGACTGTCCTACAAAAAAAGACAATGCATTATCACATGTTACGACCTATTTAGGTTCACAGAAGTGGGAGAACTTTGACAGTGATGTTCGGAAGTACTTGTAAAGTCTCATGCTGATGCATCAATGAGGCAACAAACTAAATGCATACACTTTAGCCTAAGCATAATTTTTACTAAACCAAGAAAAAGATGTGTAAACAGTGAGGAAAAAACGAAAGAAAAAGTTGAATTAATGGGAGCAAAGAGGTAGAAAACTGTCATATTTCAAACAGTGTTGAACATGAGTCCTATAGGATGAAGGGCTGCACATGCTGGATCTATCCAACCCTCCCCCACCCTCCTGCTTAAAAACTTATACCTTGTTAAAGGAATCAGTCCTTACTGTTGTTTGGTGGAAAAGTTTGTACTTGCCCAATTTTGGGGTAAATCACATTTTCAGTATCTCACATACCATATAATTTGTAGCCACAATATATACATGCCTGAATATGCCTGAAAAGAAGAATAATTATCCTGTAATTCTCCTCCATCCTCTACGTTCAATTTTCTAATAAAAGGATTTGTAGGTTGCATTTTAATTTTGATAGGTGAGATAAAGCTGTTCATTCAGTGAAACCATTTATGCAAGCGCAGGGCCAGAGGGGTGGCCTTGGGGGACACAGGCCTCTCCTGATATCTGATTCTCCCCACAGGTGCAACAACAATAATATACAATCAAATTCTAACAAATATTGAATGTAAACTGACCTTTACCAGAGTAAAACCCAGATGCCTAAGTGTAAGTGAATGCAGCATGTAAGTATGTTGTTCTACTTCAACACAACTATACACTTGACCATAATGCAGCATTTATTGTGTTTTTGTTTGTTTGTTTGTTTTTGCACTTATATTGTTAAACTCATAAAAAAAAAAAAAAACAAGTTAAAAGATGCATGTTAAAAATGTCCAAGAAGGGTCAAAGAGCACAACCCTCCCTTTAAACTTATAAAGCTATTATACATCATCATCAACTGCTTGAGTGAGTGGTATTTGTCTTTTCAACTGTTTACATTTTATGAAGATATATTTGCATATACATAAGATGTAAGAAGTAATAAAACAACTAAATGTGACTGTATACAGTTAAATCCCCCAAAATGCTGAATAAACACCGACTGGATCAAAGCTAATTTTTGTCATTATTATTTTTTTCTTTTTTTTTATATTACATGACCTAATAATCAGTAGATTATTTCTTGAAATATGAGCTCTTTTATTTTATTTATTTATCGAATTATTCTCATAAGCCTCATTTACACATGCCACCTTTTTCCTAGTCTATCTTCTTGCCTGAACCCCCTTCAAAATTTTTCTAGAAGAACCCCTGTGATGCTCACATTAATGTATGATGAATGCTTTCCAGTATCAGGTCCAATTCCATCATCTGCAGCTCTATTGACTGAACAGATGTAGAAGGAGCTCAAGAATCAATGGATGATTAATTGAAAGATAAAGCAGGTAAAACCTTTATGAATTTATAATAGTGCTCTGTGTTACCAGAAGTGCAGCAATGATGTGTAAATCCTTCAGGCTCTGAGTTTCAAATGATTCATTTGTGAACTTTTTGGTTTGTATAACTGTGCAGATGTGAGGAGATGTAAGCTGTTAGGTTGTAAAACGGTCCAGTGAGCGCGTTCTGTAGCGCGCGGGGTCGCGGGTCGCTCGCTCCCGCTCTGGCAGCCGCGCGGAGAATCCTCACAGACAGCAGCATCACTTCAAGTCACAGGTGCCTGTCTCCGCCGCAGTTATTTCACTGGTTCTTTGAGTGTTTGTTTTTATACAGAAACTACAACTCTGCATCTAGTGGTGGAAAAGAAATTCAACTAGCACATACGATATTTATTGTCGTTCGAGGTAAGCGACATTTTTATTTTTTTATGTGGTTACCGTTTGATTTAACAGTTTTCACTTAAAAAAAAACATATCTACAACTGAAATAGACAAATGAATTGTATTTATTATGCGTTTGCTAATTTAACCATCAAAATAACAGATTTACTCTTAAAACACAATAAACCGTGAGATGCAGAACATATAAAGCCAAGATTTGGTTCAGCAGCAGTTCTTCAGGTTTCTGACTTCCTCAGTGCAGTCCAGGCTTTAGTGACAAGTCCTGACCAAAGAGATTGACCAGAAAAGAAAGAAAGAAAGACAGCTAGAAAGTGTGAATTGGCAAGTGTGTGTGTGGATGTTTAGAAGCCTTACTGGCTATAGGTGCTTCATTTACATTGTGTAATAAGTTTTGCTAGCTGAATAGAAGGAAGAGCTCTGTCTGCAGCACCAAGCAGGGAAATATACAGCTAAAACAAACTGTGCAGTCTGTAGAGCAAGATACTGGGTTTTGGGTGTTATTTTAGTTTAGTTTTAGTTTTAGTTATAATAGTTTGTTAACAAACAAATTTTCTTTAGTAACTGTCTAACCTGTTATTTTCAGTAGTGTGTTATTTGAAAGATATATATTTAAAAAAAACTCAAGAAGCTACCTTGCAATGAATGAAAACAGAGACAGCTGCTCATCCTTTCTCAGAATGTGTGGTGTGGATGTGGACCTGGATGATGGTGGTTCAGCAGAAGAGGAGAAAGAGGAGGAGTTCTGGATCGGGGATGGAGTGAAGATGCTGCCCCCTCCTGTGGCCCATAGCGAGGACAGTGCTTGGGGCAGCCGCAGAGGCAGATGTGGCTGCATGGCCTGTGGGGCAGCACTCATCCTCTGGAACTTGTGTGTCATCTCAGCCAGCGTTCTGCTGCTGGCTGTGGTCTTCTCTGTGGTCCTGCTGCCATCAGTGTTGCTGCTGTATGCCGGTTTCCTCTGCCACTCCAGGGTAAGTTGCAGCTTAACAGATATTACTCTACAATATGATTTTTGCTCAAGAATTCAATTCAAAGGACCCTGTCTCTCCATCATTATTCAGAGTTCATTATAATTATATTAGGCTCAAAATTACATTTGGGGTGGCTAAGTTGTAAAATAAGATTTTTAATATTTTGCAATTTATGACAAATTCTTAGCCTTTTATATGACAGTGAACATAACTGAAAAAAAAACTGTCTGTCTTTTTCTGTAGAAATGTCTACATCAACCTTTTTTATTGGAAGGTATCCTACGTATGAAGTCTACCCTCTGCGGATAGTTTTCAGCAAATTGAATTAATCCTAAAATAATCATCTTGATAACAAAATGCTTGTAGTCATACAGTTGTGTCTTTTGAAATATCAGTTTCCCTGTATTATGTGAACATAGCTGAGCATTTATTGGCTAAAGAGAGAAATGTTTCCTGTGGGATGTGGTGGAGACGAATAACAGAGGTAAATATAGTAATATAGAAAAAAAGTATTGATCTCAGCCTTGTAAAAAATTGCCTCTGATCTAATATTTTTAGGAGAAAATGGATATAAAACTGTTTACAAATTGATAGTGGTGCAGTTCCAGTTTATTTTCTTATACATCATGCAATAACATTTAAAGCAGCTGTGAGACAATAATGATCTGCCACATGCAGATGTGTTTAAAATCTTAGTAACTACAGAGCAAATTAAAATGTATATTTCTTCATTTCTGAAGGGAGAATCAAATACAAATGCAGCAAACAGACAATAAAAGCAAACCCAATGTGAACCTCTGTAGCTCTGTATTTTTAAACTGCTACTCCATTAGAGTAGTGATTCACTTTAAAAAAGAAACTGAACAAACTAGCTATATTTATCTTACACAAGTACTTTGTGCAGCTCTTCTGTTCATCCACTGTAAGAGTAGCTGTTATTTGTGTTACAGTTCCCATACCAGCATCTTTTTCTCTGAGCACTTCCCTTTGTTCAGGTGTTCCCACTCAGGAGAAAGAGAGCATAAGCTCCAAGTAGTTCCTGTTAAAAATCTCTAACATTCTGAGAAAAAAGCAGGCATTATGTTGCTAGTTTTCAGGTAACCTACAGTGTGAGGAGAGATTGTCACCCTGGCAACAAAGAAAATGGACAAAGGGTAGTTATGGATGTGTCTGCCTTTCCATACTGGTATACACCAATCAGCTTTAACATTATGATCCCATACCTACAGTTTTATTCAGTAGGTGCTCCCCACGCTGCCAGAGGAACTCTGACCTATCAGGGTATGGACAAAGAATATCTAAAGGTTGTGGCTGTGTGCTAGGACGTTAGCCATGTCGATTCCTGGGTGGGGTCTTTGTGGATTGGGCCTGTCTCCCACAGATGCCAGATTCCATTAGATTGGCATCTGGGTAGTTTCAAGGCTGGATGAACACTTTAAACACAATCACTTTCTTCTGGCCCCTCGTCAGCTGTTTTAGGTAGGTTACAAGTATCATAGTACCATCCATGTGAATGCAGGTTTCCCCAACAGTATATTACAAGATGAGCAGTGTTACTCAGTTTCCCTGTCAGGGGTTTTACTATTGTGTTGAGAGTCAGAAAAACCCACTAGTGTGAGCAGAAAATGAATGCTGCCAGTGAGTGTTTTTACAGCAAATTGATTGATTGATTGATTAAACTTTATTAATCCAGAAGGAAATTCATTGTGGTCAACTGGTTTACACACACATTCAAACCATTCATCCTATAAAAAAATCATCAAAGCAATAAAATACTTAATAAAAAAATAAATATATCAAAGCTTTATAATAAAGGTCAAAGTCCCCTCCAGAGAGTTGTATAGTCTCATGGCGGGATAAATGACTTCCTCCGTCTTTCTGTAGGGCAGCACTAGCAGTCTGCTGTTGTACCTGCTCTTGCTCTGAGTAAAGGCCGAGCGTAAGGGGTGATTGGTATTCTCCATCACTGCTTTAAGTTTGGACAGTGTTTTCTGCTCGGCCACTGTTTCTACAGTAGCCAGCTTCAGCCCCACCACAGAGCCTGCTTTCTTGATGATTTTGTTCAGCATGTGGATGTTCCTCTTGCTGATACTGTATCCCCAGCACACAACAGTATACAGAAGCACACAGGCGACTACAGACTTGTAAAACATATTAAGTAAATTTGAACAGATGTTGAAAGATCCAAGCCTCCTCAAAACATACAGCCTCACCTGACCTTTCTTGTAGAGGAGGTCAGTGTTCGGTGTCCAGTCCAATTTGTTGTCCAGCAGGACCCCCAGGTACTTATAAGATGTTACTGGCAAATGTACTTTAAGCTTGCTGGGAGCCATGTTTGATGAGACACTCAAAGGAAATACTCCACGTATCCTGTCAGAGAAAATAAAACTATGCAGACATGTGGTCCTACCTCTTTAACCCTTTTGCCCTCCTTCTCAAATTCACCATTGTGACCAAAAATATCCACACAAACTGCTTTACAGTATTTTTTTCTGCTTTTTCTTCATAAATCATTTAACAACTTCTCTCTTGCTCAAACATTCAATAATTATGAGGATTTTAACCATTTAAATGCTACTTGGAATATTTGAATTACTGCCTTATTCATTACAGAAACAAACAAGAAACTAATAAAAACCAAAACTGAATTATTTTTCATATAATGAATATCAGAGGGATGGATCTTTGGTGGTGATTAGACACTTTCTTTTGTGGATCATGTCAGTCCAGCTCTCTGATCGTTACACTGGCTGGTCCCTCAGAGGGTTCTTCAAACTTCTGCTGCTGGTTTGTAAACTCGGAATGGTTTCAGGGGCCAAAATACTTCAGTATGAACCACCAGACCCCTCAGGTCATCTGGATTCGGTCTTTTATCAGTTCTGAGTCAGAACCAGACACAGAGAAGCTGCATTCAGCTTCTGTGCTCCACGTGTCTGGAACAAACTCCCAGAAAGCCTCAGATCAGCTGAAACATATTTATATATTTAAATCCAGGTTTCAGACCCACCTGTTTTCTGATGTATTTGAATATTTTTTATTTAGAAGTCCGAATCTGCATCTGTTTCTTTTAGGCTTAATTTTTTTTTAACTTGATTTATTAAAAACTGTTTTAATCTAATGTTCGTTCTTTTTCCTTTCGCTTTTAATTTTAAATTATGCTTCTTGTTTTCTGCTGTTAGATGATGTTTTAATGTCTCTGTAAAGCACTTTGAATCACACCATCATTGAATTGTGCTATATAAATAAACTTGACCTATGTCAAAGATTAGCTACAAAATTGATTTGATTCCATTTGTATTTTTTATGTAGTATAAGAAAATGTACATGCACAAAAATAAGCTATAAAATTGTCATACATCATATTTTTTCTGTTTTTTTCCCCCATAAATCACATGAACACCTTCAAATCTGCTCAAAACTAACAAACATTAAATAATTTAAAGCCTTTTAACCCTTTAAATGCCAGTTTAATAATTTGAATTAAGTGTCATTAATAACATATGAAACATTAAATATTTTCTATATCATTATCGTTATACATTTTCTACATCATTTTATAGAATTTTTTTATTTTTTTAATGAATGAGGCAGTAATTGAATGTTTGCTTTGAGCAGGATGGAAGTTGTCTGAAATGATTTATGAAGAAAAATATGTAAAAAGTATGACGATTTTATAGCAGTTTTTGTGTGTGGACTATGAAAGTCACCAGAGCGTACTCATTTCATCAACAGATTATAAAAGAAATGTCACAGAAAAAGGACATGGGATTAAAAAAAAATAAAAAAGTTTTAAGAGAAGAGTTATTGCAAAAATTCATGCCACTAGCCACAACACAACACAAGTTAAAAACAAACAAACACACAAAAGTTGAGAAAAATGTACAAAAATGTCCTGAAAAGGGCAGAAGGGTGCCCTGCTCACTCCCAAGATTTCAACTTCACTTGTTCTTGCCAGTGTGAAAGCTCTGACAGCAAACTCACTAATACACATTATGTCTTATTCTTGCTTGGAAGAGCCAGTTTCTCAGGCCCATTTATGTACATTTTAGTCCAAATCCGATGTAAAATTGTAAAACTCTCACATCAGTGAAGATCACAGCAGCATGTCGTCACTAATTGCCTTCTTAGTCAACTGATCAAGAACGATGAAGTAAGGAAATCAATGGTAAGTTGGTGTCTGCTCTGCATAAAAATACAAAGAAGGCTTTGAAATATTCAGCTCTGAGTTTGACCTCCTAACAGACTACTATTACATATGTGAACCCAGTTTTGGGAAACTTTAACTATGTTTGATATCAACATTCAATAAGGTAAATAATAATAATAATAATAAATTTTATTTCAAGGCGCCTTTCAAGACCCAAGGTCACCTCACAAAACAATTAAAACAGTTAAAAACAAAACAATTAAAACAGTTATAAACATAAAACAAACATCAAAACAAACATCATGCAACAAACAGTTAAAAACATTAAGATGAAAAGGCCAGTTTGAACAGATGAGTTTTAAGTTGTGATTTAAAAGATGGGAGTGAGTCAATGTTACGGAGTTCAGGTGGGAGTGTGTTCCATAACTGGGGAGCAGAGCGACTGAAGGCTCTGCTCCCCATGGTAGTGAGACGGGCACGGGGCACAGAAAGGTGAATGGTGGAAGATGATCTGAGAGTGCGGGAGGGAGTAGCTATATGGAGTAGGTCAGACAGATATGGAGGGGCCAGATTATGGAGACATTTGAAGGTGAAAAGCAGGATCTTGTAGTTAACTCTGAATTTTATAGGGAGCCAGTGAAGTTGTTTAAGAACCGGTGTGATGTGTTGAAAAGAAGGTGTGCAAGTGATAATCCGGGCAGCAGAGTTCTGAAGAAGCTGTAATTTATGAAGTGATTTATCGGGGAGACCAAAAAGAAGTGAATTGCAATAATCGATTCTTGAGGTGACCAGACTGTGGACGAGGATAGCTGCAGCATGTGGAGTGAGAGATGAACGCAAGCGGTTGATATTTCGGAGGTGGAAGTAGGCAGACCGAGTGATGCTATTAATGTGTGAATGAAATGAAAGGGTGCTAAAGTTGTGTTTGACAGAAAACAATGGTACAGTTTAATGATAACTTGTTTTAATGACTTACTTTCCTTTCTGAATATAGTGACAAAGCTTACACCTCCCTATGTTAAGATGAAGATGCTTCACATCCATTAATATGACAATTAGGCAATGTTCAATGACAAAGTAATGGGCAGGGTTCTGACTGAAGTAAACTCTTTCTTACTCTTGCTAATTCCTACTCCTCCTGAGTAAGGGGGAATGTTTGCTGTCACAAAAAATTTAAGGTCCTGAAACTGCAGTCCTGAAGCTACAGTTTTGCAGCCAAAGGAAGGGACACTTTGCTTGCATGGTGTCCCAAATTATTCTGGAGTTCAGGCCTGGCGCTTCTGGTTTTGTTTTGTTCACCCCTAGAATCAACATAATTTTTTCCCTGGGCTGCCCAAACATTTGCATACAACAGTAGAAGTATGTTCACAAATCATTAACAAGGAGGAATCTGCTCTTCTCCTGCCCGCTCCTGTCTTGTTGAACTTATCTCAAAGTTTAGGCAAGTAAGTTCATGTTATATGTAGGGAGTTTATCTGTCATTAAGGTTGGCAGGAGATCGTAGAAGCTCTTCTGCTGAGGGAAGCAAACAATCAGCCTTCAGGGAAAGTCCTTTCTGCAGAACATGTGATGTACTTGTACTTAACCTCCTTGCATGGGTTCTTAGATTTTTTGTTTGTTTTTGTACTTTTCTACTTTTGACAAGCCCAATCACGAAACACCATGACTGAACTTGAATGTTGGTGTTTATAAGCTAGTACTTAATAGCTAAAGGGGTTAAAGGGGTGTGCATTCACCTGTGTGAGTCACGTGAGTTACACACAGACCTTCAGTGCAATGTGGTGAGTCCTGGCATTGTAACAAATCACTATCATGCCAGAGTGATTTTCAGCTCTGTCATCACATGGCATGATCACCTCCTTCCTGTTAGTAACCCAGGTTTTCTCAGTAAGGAGTGATTTGACTTTTGATGGAGTTCTCTTGTTTGGCAGATTAAAATATGCAAAGCATGTACACGTCAATAAAAATGATAAGGGCAGGCAAAATGTCAGTTCATAGCAAACAGTCACACTGTCACTCAAAAATCTTCCTATTTTGGCAACAGACTACACATGAAGAAACAGACTCGGAGAGAAGACAAGACTGTCTGATTTGGTGCCAACACCAGCTGTGCACAGACAGCATGACGAGGGGGAAAATGCAGTGAGGAGAAGCAGTGTGCACTTACCACTGTTGCTAAGGTGCATTTGTAGGAGACCAAGTTACATTTGGAAAAGCTTACAATTGGAAATCCTTTAGTAAAAACGCTCCTAATGTAGCCAAATCATTGTGTGTCTGTGTGGAGAGTTTGAAAGACACTTCTCGACCTTTTTCCCTTCCTCCTTCATTCCTTAATTTGTTCTCTTATTTACTTTCTTTCTGTCCTTCCTGTGTCACCCCACCCCCCTTCACTCAGCTCACCTTCCCCTCACTGTGATTGACAGATCAGAGGCGACACTCCACCTTTGCAGCCCTAGCCTACCTTGAATCATGCTCTCCGAATAATAAACTCATCTATTTGCTTTTTGACAGAAGAAAAGCTGTACCTGCTGAAGCCAGGCTGTCCTTCACATCCTCTGGAGAACCTCTCTACTTTTACTCTCTCCCCCTGTAATGCCCTTGCAGGTTCTTGGTGCCCCGTCCGCCGTCTGCCGTTACCTTGACGACAACAGCTGCTCTGCTCTCATCATCTTGGGCTTTGTGATGATGTCGCCGCTTGTGGTTGTGGCGGCAGCAGTGTTTTGCGGCCTGCTGAGAAGGTTTCGGCTCCTACTTTGCATTCAGCCGATCACACGTGCCTGGTACCGAGGGAGGCTGCTGGACTGGATGGGCAGCATCCATGCCTGGGTCTGATCCACATGGAAGAGGAGGTGCTGAGAGTTCACAGGTGTGAAGGATGGGCATGTTTCAGAGAGGTGTATCTGTGTAGAATCAATCAGAGTTATGCAGAAAGTGGAGAAATTAAAACAATCTTCTTCTAAATAACAGAGTCTGTGTTTGTTGCCTTGAAAGCAACTGTGAGAAATAAACTTCCAGAGATGATTGTTTACACCACTGATACTCACTTCGGTCCTACGAGGGCCGTAATCCAGCAGGTTTTCCATGTATCCCTGCACCAACACACCTGAGTCAAATAAGGTGGCTCTAACAGCCAATCAGGTTCTACACAATGACTCATTAATTTGACTCAGGTGTGTTGGTGCAGGGATACATGGAAAACCTGCTGGATTGCGGCCCTCGTAGGACCGAAGTGAGTATCAGTGGTTTACACTCTAAAAAAAGCTGAGTTAAATGAACTTTCAGCTTGTTAGAATTGTTCTAATTTTTCTGCTGCTGATCTCCCCAAAACAATCACTTCTGTCAGTTTAAATGGCTTCTTTCCATAAAGATCTATTGTATTTCCTGTAATTAAAATTTTTTTTTCCAAATATAATAATCCAATAAAAAAGAAGAAGAAGAAGAAGAAAAAAAAATACAACTGTTGCTTTTTCCAGTATTGTGCATAGAGCCAGGTTACATTTGGGACTTCATGCTAAGCTAAGCCTCTGTACTCTGTTTTGGATTTCCTTGTATTGCTGTCTTGACTTGATAAATGTGAAACTATACATTAAAAACATTTGTTGTTACATTATTGCATATTTAAAGCTTTCTGTATAATTTTGTTGGCTCTTAGGTCAATTTATTATATTTATAGAAAAAAACCAGATTGTATTGAATTGTAGCAGTTTCCACACAAGACCTGTTTGGTTTAAAAGTACTATTAGGACTATTTGTAGAACGAATACAGAGTTTCCTGACTAACTTCAGTCACTAGAAAAATTGTTTTCCTTTTTTGTAAAAGACATAAAATACAATTTAATCTGTTTCTATTTATCTTGTGATTTTGCGGTGCCACTTTTATAACTGGTTCAGTCATGAATTAGCCCATATTTGTGAAGTTTTGTGAGATTTTGTTGGAAGTCTTGAAAAATGTCATTACAAACTTCAACTCTAGTCACTGTTTTGAGTTTAACTTTGTGTGATCAGTTCAGATGTAAAATATTGGCAACTGCTTTAAATTAACATGTTAAAGATAGAATATCAATAATAAAGAGCAGCACACAACGACTGTTGTTGTCTCTGAGGTGCATTAAAGAAAGTGTGATTCTTTGGATATAACTGCTTAATTTGATTCTAGATCTTAATGTTTGGTTTGCAGCATTTCCTGATTTAGTACAAATCAGTCTATTTAAATTCACTAGAAAGTAAAAATACTTTCTTTTAGATTTTCAAAGGTAATAGCAACAAATCTAAAAAAAAAAAAATCATAAAGGCAACTGTATTCATTGTGACAGAAACCTCTGTGGTCCCTATCACTGAGACAATAAATAAATAACACAACAAGTTCCTGCTGCTAAGGTGCATTTGAACTTATCATGTGTGTTAAAAACAAAAAGATTTTGTGAAGCATCTCCATTAATTTCTGTAAAATTGATCACAACCTCATGTGCTTACAGCGTACGAAAATGTATTAAGATCATAAAAGCTCTGCAAACTCAAATAATTCCAGTTAATTATATCCATTACTCAAGTTAAGTAAAACTTAATTTTTTTGAGGCATCTAGTTTACTTTTTTTTTCTTTAGTAAAACAGACTTGTTAGATCTTACATTGCAGCAGCTTGTCACACAAGCCTTTTAATTACCTGTAGATTTAAATCAGGTGTGTTGCAGCATGCAAACGTAAAACCTGCCTTCGAGAACTGGTGTTGGTGATTCCTGCCCTGCAAATACAGCTGCCATCCCATCATCCAGTTCGTTGTGTGACATACGGTACCAGTCAAAGGTTTGGACACACTTTTCCATTAAATCCAATAGGAAAGTGTGTCCAAATTTTGACTGGTACTGCACCTTCACATTCTCTAAAAAAATCTTAAAACTTGTCTAAGAAAAACTAAAGTGTGCTTATTTGAATTGATTTCTATCCCACCCCACTGTAAATGAACAATATTGTTCTGAAACCTGATGTATTATTGTCAGATTTGAGATCTTGCCTCATAAATAAATAAATAAAAATAAAAACTGCATTATAAAAGCAACAGAAGCTGACAGCATTGTATACTAATAACTGTTTTGTGAGAGCCTGGTGTTGAAAAGGGATTTAAAAAAAAAAAAAAATCACATCAGCAGCTCATCATGCTATGTAAACATTTAAATTATTCAGTGATCATACCTGAGGTTTCAGTTTTCAGGAAAAACAATTCAATCATTTTAAGAGCAAACTTTTATCATGCACTGCTGTTTTCATTTTTAAATGTGTTTATTTATATTTAGAGTATTTGTTTTTTTCCTCTGTTTATACTAGTCCAGTTATTGATCTAATTTCTCTCTTATTTTCTTATTATAATGAATCTCTGTTTATTCAAGTGTTAAAATGGATCATAATGACTGTGGGGGCTGCTTGAGTTTCAATCTTTTGCTCAGCTTTTCAGTTCAGTCAATGAAACAGCATGAACTGACTTTCCAAAAAGGCCATTTTTCTCAGCCTCTCTGTCTCTTTTGTGCTGTGACCTCTGTCTGAAAAGCTCTGATGATGACATAACATCTATGTCTGACTAGCTTTTAAGCCTAGATGCAATGCACACAGTTTAACACAGTGGAAGCCCACCATGACCTTTAAGAAAAACAGAAAGTGTCACAATTGACTTTTGTCACACCACTCTCATCTTTAACTGAGTAAATCAGTTAATTCTGGGAAAAACGGACCTCTGATTAAGTAGCACTCCTATCTGTCTTAATGATGCCTTTAGTATATTCATACAGTTCAGCATAGGTCATGCTGACAGATGAATTATCACTGTGGTTGACATGTGGCTGCTCTTAGTGTCGGACAGCAACGGTACATTGTGTTAATCTTGCCTGGAAGATAACTGTTCTCCTTAAAAAGAGCACAGCTGAGTAAAGATTCCCACTGTCTTCGTAACCCCTTTAATGGTACAGTTAAATGGTGATGGGCCAGTCATGTGGACATTTTATAATAAATTGTCTAACTTACACATGGATTGCCATTAATTGAAGGAATACCTGGATTACCTCCAGAGACTTTTAATTTATTTAATGAAACATTTCAGTGCACTGTAAAACTTTTGAACTGGTACATACAGTAAATACATAATGATGTTCACACAGCTTCAGCTCCACTTTGTGTCTTTAAAATGTTATAGTACTAAAAATAAGCTTTGATAAAAAAAAAAAAAAGAGCATAATTAATTTTGATGGGAGCATGATTGTTGGAAATGGCTATTCATCAGCCTGACTAAGCATATATCTTAAGTAGAATTTGTGGAGCTAGGAGCTGATGTGTGTACCACAAAGCTGAGATGTGATGTAACAAATTTCATGAGAAACTGGGCCAGTGCCTCTTTATAGAGAAGCTACCACAGTGTGTTGCAGGAAGCAGGGCAAATAGGTAAAAATTTAAAAAGTTTCAACTCTGATTCTGCCAGATAAAAGACTGTGTGTACACAATATCAGCACATAATAAACTGAACTGTTGCATTGCAGCAGAATTGCAATTAATCCTCATTATGTTTTCTCTGCACTGGGAGCCTGTCTAGTGCTACAGTGGGTGAAGTCTTTTTATTGTTCTGTATAATGTATTTCCTGAGAAACATTAGTTTTCAGTTTTATGGGTCATTTGTAAACATTTTCATTTGAACAACCTGGGACTAAAACCCCTTTTTCATACACTGTTAGGCAATTTTAGGAAAATAAGTTAGTGGATAATAAAATAATCCAAGCATTATAAAATCCAGGAGGCTGTAAGGGACACAAAGAGAAATGTTACATATCCACCAACTGTAAAAAAAGAAGATGATATTACTGTTACTATCCTCTTGCTAACATGGAATCTCTGGAACTGAATAGTAAATCCACCAGATTGGATTCATTACAAATGGATCATAAATTAAATCTGTTCGTGAACCTAAATCTGATTTGTAATTATGAGAAAAAACATCTGCAGTTTCCTAGAATACAGCAGGATGACTTTGCTTGGCCAGTGATGTGCTAATTTATTGCTCGTTGCAATAAGCAGCAAAACAGTCTTTCAGTGAGCCACATTAATTTTTTTAGGGTATAGGCACTAGCAGACAGACTAAATGTTTCCAATTGCAAACATCCTTTTCATTTTTAGCTGTTTCACATATTTCTGCTCTCAAATGTCAAGAGAAGGCTGAAACAATTATGTAGATGTGCAAAATGTTGTATAGCGCTAGGGCAAAATAAACATGCTGGGATAATAATGGGGCTATGTTACTCATTATGAAAAGGCACGCATGCCCTTTAGTTGCATACTGCTCTCAGAATATAAAAATGACTAATGTTTATATTATCAATATAAACATAAATCTGTTGCATGAAAGTAAAGAGGCAGCAGTGGATTTCTTAGAGGCCTTCCTCTCTCTTCATCCCCTTTTCCTGCAATTCATTTCTCAATTATCTTTCTACTTGAACACTAATTTAATCTAAATCAGCATCACCTTTATAAAAAGAAAGCTGAAAGAAAAGCATGCTGTTTAGCTCAGCGACTCAGCAACTGAAGGGTAAGATTTAATACAGAATGGACACTGTGCACCTAATTTGTGTCCGTGGTAGCAGGTGTTTGTTGAATGTGTGTTTAATGAGTTAATAAGGCTTCCTTATTGAGTGACACTGAGTCTGTCACTGTGACATATTTATAAAATGTATTCAGTAAATCAGGATTGTGTGTTAGAACTGCACTCTGTGTTTCTGTTGTGGCCACATGTGGCAAAGCAAATAACCACGGTGTTGGATGTTCTCTTACACAAATAAGCAAACAGATTTCTTTTTTTTTCTGCACATCATGCAGTGGCCAACTGCTGGTGACAAGGCAGAAGAATGCATAAGAACAATTACTAATGGATAAAGAAGTACAGTGCCTACACCAGGATGTCAAATGAGGGCGGGGTGGGGTTGTGGAGAGATGAAGGCTTTTAATTAGTGTAATGAGTCTTTTCTCATATAGGCTTCATTTATACACACTAATGCAATTATCGTCTGCCTCATAAGAGGTATGGAAAGTCTTCATGGCTAAGGATTAAAAGTAGAAAGTGGTATAAAGAACTGACAGCCTGCTGCTGTCACTAAACAGGAAGTCTCTCACGAACAACTTCTTCTTTTTTAAACACACATAAAACATTGCACTGAAGGTGTAACATACACAGAATACAGAATACATAACGGCAATGTGAAAAAACAATAAATAAATAAGTAAATTTAAAAAATGTATTAAATAAAAAAGAAAAACAAACAAGTGGATATACAAGACAACAGAGGTGGGCTGTTAACCTGCAGTTATCATATTTCCATATATTCCCTACAGAGCACTTTGCTCTCAGATTGCAGGTTTACTTGTGGTTCCCAGAGTCTATAAAAGAACAATGAGAGGCAGAGCCTTCGGTTATCAGGCCCCTCTCTTATGGACCCAGCTCCCAGTTTGGGTTAGAGAAACAGACACCCTCTCTATCTTTAAGATCAGACTTAAAACCTTCCTTTTGGATAAATCTTATAGTTAGGGGTGGCTAGCCCTCCCTTCGTTATGCTGCCATAGGCTTAGACTGCTGAGGTTTTATGATTGACTGAGCTCTTCCTTTTCTTCTCTCTGCTCCTTATTTTCCATGTATAAACTTATGACATTTAGCGTCATTATTGATTTCTCCTCTTATCTTTCAGCAGGTCGTCCTGGCTAAAAGTTGTAAAGCCTCTTGGTCTCTCTTTTCTGTCCTCTCCACCCCAACCAGTTGAGGCAGATAACCGCCCTCACTGAACTGGGTTCTGCCGGAGGTTTTTCCTTCCTGTTAAAAATGAGTTTTTCCTTTCCACTGTCGCCCTTTGCTTGCTCAGGATTGATTGAAGTCATGATTTGATGCAATCTGTTGGTTTTCCTTATCTGGGCTATTATTTATTATAAATTGGCTCGAACTGATTTGTCTGTAAAGTGCTCTGAGATGACATCCTTATATAGTGGTGCTATACAAATAAAGCTGAATTTAATTTAATTGAAATGTATGGAAAACATTGTTTGATTTAAAAACATGTCTCATGCACAAAAGTATACAATCTAACTGATTCTTTTTTCCTTCCATGCATTTATCAAATTATGCATCCTCATGCAGCAAGATGTTAATCAATGACGTGATGCTGGATGTACTGAGCTGCTGAATTAAGCTTCTTTGTGAAGCACATTTAGGAGAACTGCTATCAACCAAAGTGCCATCACATTAAAAGTGCAAAGAAATAAAGACATTGTGAATATCACAACACAGAAACATTAAAAACAAGAAGAATGAAAAACAACAAAAAAAAACAACAACAAAAAAAAAAAACACAAGGATTACAGTGGTTTTAAATTATACTTCAAAAGGGAAGTGCCTGATTGAGTGAGGTTATCTAATATGCATGGCCTAAACCAGGTATCTGCAACCTCTGGCTCCGGAACCACAAGTGGCTCTCTGGACCTTTTACAATGACTCCTAATACATGGCTAAAAATGCTGAAGAACTAATGTTTTTAAATATAAATATAATAAATGCAGGATTTTAGCAATTATTTTTCATTGAATTTGACAACACAATGACACTAAAAGTACCAGTAATTTATTTTACTCTAATTTTCTTGTCATTAGGTTGGAAATTATGGGCTTTTTTTTTTTTTTAATACATTGTTTTTCACAAATATCTACATCCCATAGACAAAAGTCTGTCTAGCCTCTTTTTGCAAGTTTTATGTTTTTCTTTATTTTAAAACCTAAAAATAGAAATAAAAATGTGGTTCTTCAAAAATAACAACACATTTCCTATAGTGGATATTTATCAAAATTGTCATTTTTCAAAAGGTCTCGTAACATTTGCCACTCTAAACAAGTTTTATTTAGCTGGGCTGAGGAAAAATGGCTTTTTGGATAGTAAAGGTTGCAGACTCCTGGCCAAAACCATCCCCTAAACTGGTTCCTCAGTGCACCAGCTTTCACCCCAAGACAACTAAAAGTAAATGATCAATGCAAATGAGTGACTGCACATAAAGATGTTAGAGGTTAAAAATATACAAAGAAGCTAATCCATGAATTGATTTTTATTAACTATAAAATCTGATTAATGTGAAATATGATTAAAGGGGTTTGACTTCAAAGCATAATTTTAAATAACTATTTATTACCATTGTACATTTGTTTCTATTTAAAATCCTTATCCAATATATTTTAAATACAAATCCCTTACATTGTTTTATACATGGTTTCAAACAATGTTCAAGGTCACCCAAATCCTTATATTTTCATTACTGGACTGGGTCATAAGATCACCACTTCAGCTCTTTTACCCCCTTATTAAACTTCAGGCAGTTGAAATTCACCTATACTTGTAATTGTTTGAAACAGCCAGTTGTTTTTGTGAATGTAAGTTGCTGTGTTTTAAAGGTAGTTAAATCTGACAGTCATCTGCATCAATATAAAGATGGCATATTTCTTCAGGATAGAGCCAACGTGGAGTATACTGAGGGAGAATAATATTGGCCGAAGTATAGAACTCTGGGGAACTCCGTAAGAGAGAAGGGCTGAGGAAGAAACAGAAAAAAGAGAAGTAAGATCTGAACTCAGGGTTAAATGCTGACACAAGGCAGGAGATACAGATGTTGTGATCAGCAATGTCAAATGCAGATGTAAGGTCTAAATGCATGAAAATGGCTATCTGTGTCATGAGTTCATGTTGATAGTTCACCATTTCAATTTTGAACTAGTTCAAAGTTCAGTTATATTTTCTTTGGTTCGAAGTGAGAATGAAAGACGTGATAAGAAATTATATTGTGGTGTCTTGGAATGAAATCAGTTATACTAGACTTTAAATTTTATTGCACAAAATAGATATGTACATGGAACAGATATATGGACAGAGGACAAAAATAACCTTATTCTATGTAACAGAATACTATTTTTGTCAAACATCTATTTTCAGTTTACCTCTTCCCAAAATATTAAAGCAAAAAAAAAAAAAAAAAAAAAAAAAAAAATGCTGCAAAGTGTAGGAATATGAATGGATATCTTCTCACACTGGATAGATGCTTCAGCTTCACGTCTTTTTAAAGTAGAAGTTGATGAAGCTGAAATTCTGACTTGTTTTTTAGTCATAAGCAGACGTAATTTGCACAGTATTGTAAGATTACATTTTCAGACATTATGTAATATTGTCGTAATTAATAATAAGCAGACGAGGCGTCTGATGTGCACGCAGCATCTGCAGCTTCTCTGCACCGGCGTTGCCATGGAGAGTTGCTGGTTGGTTATGCTAGAGTGCACAGTGCATTGTGGGTAACATAGTGTGGAATAAATTTTACATCATTAAAATGTAGGCGGAGACTATTGCATGACCTCACATAATCTGAATGAGTTCACGTTCAAGTTCTTTTTTTGCAAATAAATTTCATTCAGCGTTCTTAAAAAAAAACAAGTTCAATGAACGTGATCTTTTGAACATAACACCTCACATCAGCTGTCAATGTCCGTCGATAGTTGGATCATACAAACATTGCATATCAGCGTAAGCAGATATAAGGTGAATATCTGTATTAAACCAAGTGAATAAAACTTAATTGATAGTATATTTTTTTCTTTATCCTTAACTGTAAAACTACAACATTTTATGGTGCGGGCAAACATAGTTATCACACATTCTGTTATAAGATTGGATTGGGTCATAAATTTAGATTCCTCTTTATTCTGGTGAAAAAGGGAAATGTACTAATTCCACGGCCCAGTAAATGAACTGAAAGTAAGAGTGCTGGTCCCTTGGCAGAGGCTGTAGAATTGTAGCAGGAGACTAAATTGTTTCAAACCCAGGTACCGACTGGATCAGTGATAAGCTGGCAGTGACTACTCATTTAACTCCATTTAACATTTTGTTCTCAACAATTTGAATTCTTGATACTGAACTCTTGTTGCAATCTTTACAGATGACAGCAGGACTCCTAACATAACACATTATGTCTCTTTTCCTGTTCATGATTGTCTGATCCTGACCCTTAATGATTTCTAAAAGTAGGTCTGTACAATACTAAGTGCTATCTTCTCGCTGATTATAATGGCAGAGCTGTATCATCCATTTTTAGGTTACATCAGTAATCACAGCTCATCACTGTCACTGCTCAAACCTTCCGTATTCTCCATCACAGATTCAGATCACTTATACAATCACAAGACATATTTACTTAGTTAAACTTTTTTTTTCATCTGATGCCCATTCTGCTTTGTAAAGCTCAAAATGGGCAGCAAATATATACCAAAATCCAGAAATTGTTCAAATGATAAAACATTCAACAAAAATTTAAAAGCACTATAGTGCTACTTTTTGAAGAACTAAGTCTGTCTTATTATCCATTTACATCTAATTTTCTATGTCCATTTTCTGTTCTCTCACATGAAAAGCCTCCAACAGTAAACTACAAGGCTCTCTGTATTTCTCAACTTCTCTTGTGTCTTCTTCTATATCCCTCTGGAAATGCTGTTTTTTTTTTTATAATTATCTTTTTACTTTATACCATTAAAAAAAGAGAGACCCTTCCAGACAGCTTTCACTCTGTATTTTCTCCAGATTAACCCATGAGCACAGTTGATGCCCCCACTACACATGATCTTCATCCTTACTTTTCAGCTTCTCTCATTACTGTCCTTTCAGTTCGAGGCTTAATACCTTGGGTCTTTACTAAGCACTGCTGCTCTCTCCTGTCCTTTTCCTTTTTTCAGAAAATTAAAATCCATTTTCCCGTCCTAAATCTTTGTCTCATTGTAGCTTATTCCCATCTCCTGTGGCTGCAGAATAAAAAGAAGAATCAATGCCGGCTTTTCATGAACACTAATTCCATCCTTTGAAAGAAATCTAAAGTACTAAGGCCATATCACAGATATTGAAGGGGTAGAAAATCATTTCCTGTGATCAAAATGGACAGACTTGTTGGTATTTGATGTGCCCACAGGTCTGATGAGCTTTCAGCCAGTATGTTTTCAATCTCTTTAAATAATGAAGAAATAGTTCATGATGATTTGATGTGTGAAGCTGCTTTTGACTCATGTGTCTTTAAGCAGTCAGAAAAACATGGTCCAACAACAAGAGGTCAATAATGTTTAAAAACAGCAAGAAGCAAGATTAAAACAGGTGGAAAGCATTTATATTTGTTCCCTTAAGGTTAAAAACAACGATGCTATTGAGATAACTGACACATCAGACCCCCTAATGTATCTTAACAGCTGAGATGAAGAGAGACTGAGTGGTCAGGTACGTAAGTGTCTCTTGGCTATCAATTTGCCACAGGAGATTTGATTAAAGTCCATTTAATGATGGTTTTATCTAACAATAATTACATTCCAAGGTTGAAAGACACAGTGGTCACTGTGTCTGAAAGTAGTAACAACTAACCCTTTTGTTTGTTTGTCAAATTATGGTTCAAATGACTGGTTAAAATTAAAGGACCGCAATCAATGTATTGAAAGATTAATGGCTAATTGAGCCTGATGTATTGTGAGCACCATAAAGAACAAAGTGTCTGGATATGAATAATGACCCAAGCTGAAAATGTTCTTCTTACTAGCTGTACTCTCCAATTTAGGATTATTTATAGATATCTTAATAAGAACTTTAGATATAATTTTAGATGCATGCTAATTTTATGTTTTCAAAGCCTTTCTTTATTGTTGTCATAGGCCACTGAAAACTGTTTCTATAGACCAGTTTTTCTAGTATGGCTGTTTTAAGTGTTAATGGTAAAGTGGCTGTAATAGGTCAGAATTTGTGGTGAAGCTCTGTGGCTGCTGCAAGAGGAGATGTTTCCTCAGTAATTCAATTGATTAATTTTATTTTCTAAGAATAAGCACTATGGGAAAGCTCTGCACAATATGTGCAATTAATAGGAAAGAGGATTTTCTCAGGATTGATTCTAACGAGTGTTGTGTCTTTCTTGCTGGAATACATTTGTATGCAGAACTAATAGGAAACTAAATTTCAAGATTATTTTCCTTCTTACTAGTTCATATCGAAGCAGATACTGTAGCTTCATACCGTGCCTTATGCAATTTAAAGAGTTGAATTATCTTCCTTTCCTTCAAGCTTAATGTTTTAGTTGGACCCAAAACTTCTGAAAAGGATCTGAATCCAGTAGGGAAATGAGCCATGATACTCTGTTAGGTTTGGCCAATGATAACAATTGAAGCATTGGAGTATGTTGATGTATGCGATGAAACATTGCCCTGCATGAATGCTGCAAACTTTCTTTCCACAATTCTACAGTCCTTTACTGCATAACCATGCTGCAAGCAGGGATACACATCTGGTCTAGATGAAGTGTGTGTCAAGCCTCTGCAGACTTAGACATACGTTAACTGATACCGTAAATGACCTGTGATAGATGCTGCACAAGTATAAATCCAGCTTAGGTCTGCTGAGGCTTGACTTGCACCTCTCCCAGACCTGACAAGCACCCCTACTTGCAGCGCAGTTATGCGGAAGTACTCCCTTGTGACTGGTTGGTTTGTGATTACTTGTTTTTTAGATTTCTGGAGCTTCTCACTAAATTTGTGCTGCAGCTGCAAAAGAGAAACTGCAAAACAACACCACTACCTTACGCTCGACTGCGAGAGCACATTTTAACAGCGCCAGCCATGCCGGCCCTACTGTATGCAGAAAGTTACCCACCATGCAACCCTCTTAACAGGGAAGGTCTAGTTAGTACTTTAAAAAAATCTTTCAAAAAATGAAAATTCAACACATTATAAAATAGATATTATTTATAATTGACAAAAATTGTTATTACTTGACAGTTAGATTGCCTCACATACCTGTAGCCTTCCCGTAACCTGCTGGAAGCTGAACTGATGGAGTACCAAGGAAAACCCACCACCTGCCAGCGATGAGGACAACAGAGAGGATCATCGTGACAACCCATTCAGGATGTTGCACAGAGATGCTGCCTGACCAGATCTCAAAGCATCCTCAGGGACCCCCACTGATACCCATCATGGACTGTTTTCCCTTCTTCAGCATCCGTGTCAAAACAAATTCCTCAACAGCTTCTTCACCCGAGCCATCAGGGTGTTGAACTGTCAGTGACGTCAATGAAATATTATCATTGTTATGCATTATATCTTTGAACTATATCAATAGTGCTGTAGCATAATGTACATTTTTTGATTTCTGAGATATGTTCCTATGCTGCTTATTTTTAGCAGGGTTAGGGTTACTATTAATCATTAATTTTAAAACCTCTTTTAGCATTTTATATTGTTATATTTTATTTTCTTCTTTATTTCTATGTTATTATTGCACTGTTTCTGGAGCCATTGAAATAAAAAAAAATTGTTCTGTTGTGTTCTGTATAATTAATAATGATGAATGACAAAATAGTCTTAGTCCAAGTCGATCCATTACTGACAATCTGAGGAGAGAGCATGATTACTCTATTAAGAATCAATCTTATGTCATCTATCGTCAAAATCTTGAAAAGTCTGTTTCTTGAAGCTTTTACATGGATAACGTATTGAGTTGTGCTTGTATTTTAAACTCCCTTAATTCAACTTATAAGTTGAAAATGATTCAGTATGGAGTCAAGTATGGACTGTGTATATACATACATTTAGTATATTTATTTGCTTAAAATTCTGAATATGTTTGTAATCACTTCATCTAATGATTATGTAAACTTGTTACTTTTTAATTTAAAAAAATGAATATTTGAGCATTGTGTGACATATTCTCCTACTGCTCCTGACAATCAGGAGAGATCAGTATCACTGTTGTATCTGGCTGACATTTAGACTTAAAAAACTTAAATGTCATCGAGGAGGCGATTTATGGTATGGCACAGAACAATAATTAAAAGAACATCAAATGAACAGAAACGACAGTATTAAAATCCTCTGTAGCAGCCATTATAAATATCACCAGAGCCTACAAATCAATAACTGTAAGTATACTTCATATCCCTGGTCAATTCATGTATTCACATCCACTCATCAGTTGTTTTCCACATCTCCCAGTCCACGTCTTACGCAAAGTCCCTATTGCCATCACATCTTGTTTAATTGAGTTATTGCCATGGGAATAAACAAGGATTTTGCTTGGCTAGTTCTAATATTGTCATATCTGCAGTAAGTATTGGCTGAGACTTTGTGGAAAGTGGATGTAATCCATGCAGACCTCATCTGGCTCTTCAATTAGCCTGGTTGTGTTAGTAAAGGTCAGCCTGCTGCTGTCAAGTGGTTTTCCCAGTTGTCATTCATTTGTCCAAACCACAAAACAAAACAATAAAACAGAAATGTGAGGACACACACTTGCTGACAAAGTCATGAAGCTGGTTTAACCCCTATCTGCTTGAGCAGACTGACAACAACAACCAGTGTTTAAAATCATTCATTCTCTGTACCGCTTGTTCCATCATGGGTCGTGGGTAAGCTGGAGCCTATCCCAGCATTAACAGGTGAGAGGCAGGGTACACCCTGGACAGGTCACCAGACCATCGCAGGGCCAACACATAGGGGACAAACAACCATTCACACTCGCAGGGAGAATTTAGAGTAATCAATTAACCTAAAATGCATTTCTTTGGACAGTGGGAGGAAGCCGGAGTACCGGGAGAACCCACACATACATGGGGAGAGTGTGCAAACTCCACACAGGAAGGCCAATGCCCTCAAGGTTCGAACCTCCCCCCAGCCGAGATTCAAACCAGCGACCTTCTTGCTGTGAGGCTGCGGTGCTAACCACCACACCACCATGCAGCCATGTGTTTAAAATCAGTTGTAAAAAGTCTCTGATTGCAACAGCCATTCAAGTCATATGTTCATAAATAGACATACATATGGGTGTCCTATAAATTACAGTCCCTTAAAAGAGGTAGGAGGGAAATCCAACTCGTAAACATCCCTACATCAGAGCAGATACCATCCTCTGATGATTTCCTTTAAGAAACCATTATTATGTTTAGTGCTACAATAATTACTTTTTGCAACACAACTTCTACTTCAACAGACATGCTTATTACAACATGCATGCTGTTGTCCCCATGAACCCTAGAGGACACAAATATAGACTGAGTTAAAGCTGTGACGTATGTGAAGCAATAATTTGTGAATTGATAACTTTATTCCTGTTCTCAAGAACATAAGAACAAAATGACGTCATTTTGCTCTTGTGAATACGTGAATGGGGACAGCTTGCGGCTTGTTCTCACACATCAGTTGAGCAGAATGTTTTTGTTGTGGGGCTGTGAGAAGTATTGTGTGATTGGTCAGATATTTGAGGTGGGCATAGTTAACGTGGAAAAGAATGAAACGTAAAATGATGGCTTCCGTATTATCCCTGATGCGAGGTTGAATGGATAGTTTTAATGAGCAGCTGATCAAAGTGGTGAAAAAATACGTAAACACATGTGGGATTTAAAGACACCGCTGCATGCACAACCCCGCCCTGCCAAAGATGCAGTTTCTGTTAAATATTGAATAACCCAGTCAGCTGTTCATTGGACATAAAAACACAATCATTACCCCAGCAGCAATTTTGCCCTGTCGCAGACGAAGGAGTGTAAATTGATCAGACCAATACAGACTCTTTTTCTTATTCTTTTGCAAAGTTCTCACCTCTTTCAGAGTATGTAACAAACAGCCTGTGCAAACGAACCAAATGGGGGAAATATCTGGGAGAAGGGCAGTCTCAGTTATGGTGACTCACATTGTAAATACATGTAAAAACTATGATGTTGTTTAAAATAGGCCCATCCTTCATAATCTGCCATTTAAAATAATTTCATTTGCTAAGCTTTGTCTCCTATCAAAACAGCTCTGTTTGGGATTGAGCAAGGATCAGTGGGTCTAATGTTTTAAATGTAGACAAGAGTGCATATGTTTTACAACCCTGCAGATGTGCTTGCTTTGTTCAGTTGCTTTTATTGCAAAATAAATAACTTGCACCAATATAACTATCTCTCATACATTCATTATATTGAATTATGACTATTGTGGACTATATTAATATGACTGGGGGATACTCAGAAAAACTGATGCTGATCACCACTGAACAGTTCTTAGCTCCAGTGCTGCTAAGTTCGCTGATCCGTCCGTCCGTCCGTCCATCCATCCATCCATCCATCCATCCATCCATCCATCCATCCATCCATCCATCCATCCATCAACTATATTCACACTATTCCAATCCAGGGTCACAGGGGGTTGGAGCACACACTGGACTGGTTGCCAGTCCATTGCAGAGCCAACAGACACTCACTCATAGAGAGAATTAAGAGTGGCCAATTAACCTCCAGACTATGGTAGGAAGCCAGACTGTGCACAGAAAACCCACAGATGCACAAGGAGAACATGCAAACTCCACACAAAAAGGCCCAGTTAGAACTTCTGACATTTTTTCCTCCCTTGATAGAAACAGGAAATTGTGTGACTTGGAGCAATTTTTTTGAGAAGCTGTATTTAGATATAACATGTGAAGGCAGAGAGTAGGTGAAAGGTGAAAAAAGATGTAAATGGCTGGAAATAAACAGAATGTGGATGTGGCATGATCAAGCTGTGGACATGCTAATTAGCCATCTAGCAACGTTTAGCTTTTTTTTTTCTTTTTTTTTTTTTTGCCGGCTATATGACATTAGAAATAGTTGAGAACTATGCTCAGACAATCAGCTGTGCACTAATATTAGCTAGAGCCCAGAGGAGGTCAACTTAGCTCAGGGAGGCTAATTCATTCTAAGGCCCTGTACACATGAGCATGGACATTTTGATAGCCACAGATGTTTCTTTGTGTTTGTGCTCATTGTCCGTATGCAATCCCATTTATAGGCAGGAGGGGGAAAATAATTCAAAGATCATCTGTGTTTGACTTAGCCTAAAGGTTAAAAATATTGAGTTTTTTTTTTTTTTTTTTTTTATCTGTTAAGCTTACTCCACAGCAGCAAACTTTTGTTTTTAAACAATACTCCAGATCATGTTGCTGAGAGAAATAGATCACACTATATATAAAAGTGGGAAACCAATGCATCTGGAAGACACCCTGTCTCATGCTCCCCGCAGTTCCATGACCCAGCAGGCTAAAGAAAAAGACAAATTTGATGTCTGAACTGTATATCTTTATCATGTTGGGAGGAGTTAAGCTAACACACATCCAGTCATAAGACTCTACAAATGCTCAGTACATTCATCAAATACAGTTGGCCCCAAAGACCACAAAGTCTTCCTGATATTGTTCGTCCATGTTTTCCTTTCAGGGATAAGTTATTTGTTGAAGATGCAGCCATTGTAAAAGACTCCAAAACTGTCATTTGAAAGTCAATGCAAAAGGAATACATCACCATCATGAACAGAGGACATCCTTGCCTAGAAGGCACTGAACAGAGTTCTTTTCTGGCCCTCTATGACATATGACATTGAAGATGAGATAAATGCCTGGTCAGTGTGTAACAGCACTAAACCACCTCAGCAAAAGGAACTGCTCCATCTACATAAGACCCTAGACTTACCTTAGTCAGCTGTTGCAACTGATATATGGTGGTGGCCCTCATATCAGACAATGCCAGACTGTTTACAAGCCATGGCTTTAAAAGGAAATTGTGAACCATTTTCTGTTGTTGCTTTGAGATCTGGTCAGGCAGCGTCTCTGTGTAACATCCTGGATGGGTTGTCCTTATAATCCTCTCTGCTGTCCTCACCACTGGCAGGTGCTGGTTTCTCCTTGGTACTACATCAGTTCAGCTTCCAGCAGGTTAAGGGAAGGGTACAGATATGTGAGGCAATCTAACTGTCAAGCAATAACAAATTTTTATCAATTACAAATATGATCTAGATTATCTAGCTAGATTTATACTCGCGTGCCATCTACATACAGAACACTGTTAAAATGTGCTCTCGCAGTTCAAGTTTAATAGAGTTGTCCACCAACCGGAAAGTTGGTGGATCGCTTCCAGGCTTCTCCTGACTCCATGCCAAAATGTCCTTGGCCAAGGCACTGAACCCCATGTTGCCTCCTGATGTGCCTATCGGGGTATGAATGTGCGGGTGAATGTCACATGTAGTGGGAAGCGCTTCAAGTGGTCAGTGTGGTTGGAAAAGCACTAAATAAATACAGTCCATTCATCATACAAATATAAATGTATTCAGAAATAATATATTTTATTTTTCTCTTTAAGTGGTGTTTAACTAGACATGATTGGACAAGTAGTTGCACTAAGTTACTACCCTTTTGGACAACTAATACAAGGGTGAGGGGTCGCATAATGAGTGTCTATTTTTCACACTGTAAATACTATCAAACTCAAAGAAACAAATGTCCTTTATGAATATAAAAGTGAAAAATACAATAATACATTATTGTATTTTTAATTATTTGCTGCAGTACATTGAAGCTAAACTGTAAAAGAAAAAACAAAAACATGCATTGCTGTCAAACTTGTATGATGTATGTTTGATCCAATGTTGGGTCAAACTGCACAATAGAACTGTTTTAATGAACAAGCATAGTGAAAAGTAAAATAACTCATTAGGGAAAATGCCTTTCAATCTTTAAAAGAATTTATTAGTGAATTTTGGTGAGGCAGAATTGCTCATAATTTTTATTATGTTAGAATTTTCCAGATCAGAAAGACCTTTGTTCTTTGTCTTGCCACATGGAGAAAACAACTAATTAGCAAATTTCTCTGTTCTCACAGAGTATGCAAATATAGTAAGTAATAGAATAGAATGTCTTTATTCTTGTTATAAAGTTTAATGAAGCAACAAACTGGTCAACTGAAGGAAGGAACTGGTCATTATTGCATATACTTCTTGACAATGTTGCCCCTTTTTGCAACCAGAGTAGTAAAACTCCAACCGGCCATTAGAAGTGTTGAAGGAACTTAATTGTTAGTCATGTTTAAATTTCTCAGAAAAAAAGAAGAAATAAAATAAAATGCATAAAGACAATTCAAATTAGATTTTTAGTGCAGATACTAACAATAAAATGTGTGGTTTTAACTGCAGTTGTTTCCTTGGTTCTATGTTACATATAAGCTGACGTTCAAAGTAAAAGTATGAAGTAAAGGCTTCTCTTGACAAGCTCTCAGACTTCTGAACCGGGACCAAAGACCTTTGAAGAAAACGTTTCACTTTACCCAACTTCCTGGAAGTTTGCTCCCTTCTTCTATTATTATTATTATTATTATTATTATTATATTGCAACTTTAGATCTCAAACAGTTTTCACAGGTTAACATGTTTCCTCTCATCTTTCATACAATCTGACATCAGGCATTGTTCAAACTGACATTAAATCAAATACAGCAGCTGAGGATGAAGAGGTTAATTAGGAGGACTAAGAGGATATTCTAATTTTGTGTATTTAAAATGCAGAAACATGCTGATTATTATTATTATTAAACAACACTAACATACAGCACTGGTTCCCTCGTCTGCTCCATGGCAGCAGCTCCTGCAGCGTTTGTAGAGGAGCTCAGAATAAGTGCAAACAAATTCCCATCAAGGTATTTTCAAGGTGAACCAACTAACTGAATCACTTTAACCAATTCGAAAGCTTTTAGTTAAAACACCTCACTGGTGTCATTATCAGCTCAGCTGTGACTCACCAGATGTTATTAAAAGTCCATTAAAATACTGTGAAGGCACCAGAAACATTATCTGATTACTCTATCATAAATAACAGACTGCAGAGCTGTTTGCTTTTGACATCTGTGCTGCATGTGTGGGTGGTGCCTTGATGTTGTCCCTTGTTATCACAGTGCATTAGTGTTGACATCAATGTACAATGCTGGAGTGGAAAACAAAAGGAAACTGAGGCTGAACTCAGTTTGAGAGCATTAACAGGTATAAAAATGTAAAAAGTCATGCGAAGCATGACAACATACTGAGGAGTAACAGCGTAAACGTAACAGAGGTTGGTATGCAGTGTTGTTTATCTTTAAAACTAACTGAACCTTTCAAGAATTGCAATTCCATCATTTTGGTGGGGGTCTTGCAAGCTAACAGTACAAGACATTGAAAATGATTACCAAAGTAGATCAGTTTAGATCTGCTGCCATCTGATTATTTCAGCTAGATGGTTAGAAAACACTGGTTAAAGAGATAAGTTACATAAACTCACACCACAAACTGCAGGTAAAGCTTTTGTGGTGGTACAGAGCCATGTTTTGTTTTTTTTATTTACAGAGGTAATTGGGCCCTTACGGTGCATGATTGATCAGGTTACGCCACTGAATCTGTGATTATTGTGAGATCAGCTTGTGGCATGCACTAAAAAAAAAAAAAACACTCTTCTGGAACCAGCACATGGGAAGCCATCCTCACGCGGTCTTCAGCCTTTCAGGGTTGATGATTCAGGAGTCCACCTGACAGAAAATCTTTTTTATTCATCACCTGCCTCTGTAGCAAACCTGTCAGCAGCTCAGCATGTCACTTCTGTGTTTGTATGTTCAAGATTAACCAAGCTTGAAAATAGTCTTGTGCAGATTGTGCAGACAGATTCACCATCAAATCAACACAAATGCACAAATAAATAAAGTGAGATCAAATCAGAAAAGAGAAAAATAAACACCCAGGTTTGAGTTTGCTGCACAAACTAAAATATATGACATAAAAAACAAATTAACCAGAATGCGCTTCCTATACAAAAGATATACATCCTCTTTATACAGTATATTGGCTTCCATATAACATAAATAATCAATAAAAGCAGACTGCAGGCTGGTCCCCCATCTTTGACATTAAACCCAACTGTAGTTTATTCAATAATTTAAATATGAATAAAATAACCAACTAAAACAAGCAAACTAAAGGACAAAGTACATTTGAGAATTAAAATCAGAATAATTTAAGCAGGAGGTTGACTTTACTTAATTTCATGTGCAGCACCTCCGGTCAGCTGCTCCCCTCTGGTGTTACCTCGTTAATCACGGCTGATTCTAATCAGCCCTGATTACCGAGGTAACAACAGCGTCCCAGGTGAGACGCTGGTGGTGATTGGACATTAGCAGTTACAAGTAGCACAGCTCTGAGACCTGCTGAGGCCTGACAGCAGGACTGTCTCAGTCCAAGTGAAGTGGACTGAAGAAGGACGAGTGCTGGGGGGGAGATGTGAAAGTTGACAAAGACAAATGCATGTTTACTGTTGTACTAAACATGTGGGTAATGATGACATTCTGAGGAGAGATCACAGATGAAAGTATCAAATTTATATTAATAAAAAAGATTAGTTTATTTATATGTGAAGCTTCCTGTATTGAAAGCTGCATATTACTCATAACAATGTTTAGAGATGCTGGTGAGGACCTGAAGAGAGGAAAAAAAAAAAAAAAAGTCAAGGGAAAAGAAAAAAACAGCAAATTGTTGAAAATGTAGAAACTGTATGAATATAACAAATACATAAATTCATTAAAAAAACAAATATGCCCAAAAAAGGGAAAGATCAGATTGAAGTGATAATGCAATGTAGAGATGGGATTTATGGCTCGTTGAAGGGAGCTGGATCTTGAGGAGCAGTTCCTTTCAAAGAGCCATTCAAAAGATTGGCTCGTTCTTACAATATCTTACAAAATTTCACAATATATAAGAATGACAAACAATCAAAATATGTACCTATCGGTTCCCATCGTTCATTTAAAAGAGTTCAAAAGACTCAATTCATTCATAAATGTCACATCTCTAATGCAATGTTTAGCTGAAGATGGATTTGAGACAACACTAGAAGTTGTACCACATGTATCCTCAGTCCTGGTCTTCGAGGGTCGGTGTCCTACAGGTTTTAGAGATTTCCATGTTGAAACACACCTTACTAAAATGAATTGCTTTGACATCAAGCTCTGCACAAGCGTGAGTCTGAATCAGGTGTGTTGCAGCAGGAAAACTTCTAAAACCTGCAGGACCCTTGAGGACCAGGATTGAGGACACTTGTTGTACAAGATTTAGTGTTTACACTTTATAATATTCAACACCTGCTCAGCTCATACAATTGTCTTCTCTGCAGGTTTATCTTAAAGCCAGCACTGGTTTCTGTATCTACTGAACGACTGGAAGCTTGTGAATTTCACACATGTATAGTATATTAATCTAAAGTTTCTAACTATTGGATTGCATGAGAACTTCAGCAGAAAAGGCTGCTGAAGTGAAGACTTTAGGACTTCTGTAAAGCAGATGATCATTCTGACATCAGATATTGCTGCGCAGGCAGATGCTAAAAACACAAATCGACCTCAAAACCTTTCAGACAATAATACTAGTTTGCTAACAAGCCTTTAGAAAGAAGAGGGCGTGCCATCCTCACCATATTAAGATACATGGAAGCCTTAAAAAAATCCCTGTAATGTGGTCAATGTGGCAAAATATAGAAAACTCACAGGTAAGAGAGTTACTCATTGCCATTTTCCTTTCTCTCTGAGCAGAGCCAGACCCCTAAGCTTACATCAAAGCGCAGATGAAACACTGATGAGGAGGAAACAGGTGGCGGGAGTCAGAGATTGTGGGTGGAAGTGGATGTTGAGAAGTTGAGGGGAAAATTTGAATTTAAGGAGAGGTCAGATTAAAGGAAAGAAGTGAATCACAGTTTTGAAGAAATGCATAAGGATGCAGTTATTTTCACATTCTCCTCTAAGCCAGAAAACATCTGGAGAAAACCTCTCCGTTATGTAGACCTAAACAGCATAACTTTGAATTAAGATGAAAAGCAGAAGAAAAAAAAAACACGATCTTCATTTTTGTTCATTTTTTGAGGCTCAGCAGTCCTCACTTCAAAAGACTCTGGAAGTCGTCATATTTTACTGGCCCTAATATATAAAAACAGGTAAATACAGCCCCAGATCTCTACCTAAAATTGCTACACAGACTAATTAAATTGTGACATTTTCAGGTTGAAACAGAAAACTGAGCATAACGTTGTGAGAAAACTATTTTTATTGAATCTCTTTTCATATTTAAAGCAAGTTTCAAGTTTCCAACCTTAAAACTCTTTGTTACTGACTTGGTTTGATGGCACACTGGAGCCACCATTGCCCTGCAGCATCCTAGGGCTGAGAAACTGCACTGAAGAACTTTGTGTTCCAGCCTGGAGCATCATGTGACAGCTGCTTTTTACTGCACAGCACAGTGCCACACACCAGCAACTTCTGTTTTTATTTATTTATTTATTTATTTATTTTTTTGGAAGCACACCATGGCTGATTCAGCAAAGAAAACGAAGAGGACATTACAGGGGGAAAGAGAGAAGGTAACAGAGCAAGGGATAAGAAAAGAGGCAACACTGGACAGGCTTTTACTTGCTGGATAGAACTCAGAGAAGGACAGGATGCAAGACAGATGCTGAATTAGCCTTTGTTAGGGGGTTGCAAAGTATGAAAATTTGGGTTTTCAGTTGTGTTGCCTTAAGAAGCTTGGGGTCCACTAATGGTTGTTGATTTGATTTTGGAGGTTCATCCTATATCATGAGAATACTAATCATTTCATTTTATATTAATCATAAAATTCAGAATCCATGTTTACAAAACGCAGCCATAGAACAAAATAAAGAACACAATGTGGTGTCTAAGTAAACCTACACATGACATTTGCTTTGCATTACCTATCTAAGGTAAAATTTCCATTTTAGTCCCTGTAAAGATGTAATTTTGTTTGTCAAGCAGTCTGAAAACTATGTGAGGTTGAAGATAAAAACTGAATTCTGAAACTGTAAAAAAAAATATATATATAAAATATATAAAAATATACCTAAATAAAACAAATTAAGCAGTAAGTTCTTCTCAGTGTACTGGTATCAGATGTTATGTTTACAGGTAATTCTGACCAGAAGGCAGAAATACCATTTAACATCTTCCATCTTGTGTCAGCCCTGTTTCATTATTGCGGCCTTCAGTTTCTGTGCCTGTCTGTGTGTTTTTGTGCTCTTTCAAGTACATCATTAGTAAATATATGACATTTTCTCACTTTGCAGGACACACTACTGAAAGAGTGAATAATTTCCCACATAACACTGTCGAAGACTCAAACACAATCTAACAAAAGATCAGAATTCTGTGCTTCAAGTTGAGTATAATTCAGGGTACCTGGAATATATTATGGTTATGTCACTTCCATAACCTTTAATACATAGCTTGGAAGTTAGGGTTACTAACCAAGACTTGTTGTTAAATTAGCAAGCAAACCTGGGTTATGCAATTTTGATATCACTTTCTCATACAGTAACAGTCAATAATTCCAATGTGCCTGTTTTTAACTTGTACAAATGGCAGTAAGCTCTACTTTTTTTTAAAAAAAAAAAGAAGAAAAAAAAAGAAGTGGATATTGGCATCAGACTTCCAGTAAGTAAACCTGTACTTCATAAAGAGCTGCATATTATACTGAAACCTAATTAATTAATTAACCTAACTAATTAATTATCAATAACATTTCCTCTTCACACTCGCTCCTCATCAGACCTTGTTCCAGCATTGATGGACTTTCCTTCTCTCCCCTTTCCAGTCCCGACTCACCTGGTTTTGCATCTGGACTTCAGTGTTTTTCACCTATTTCTCCTTTCTCTGTAAGACCATTGTTTGAGATCAGTTTCTACATTGAATATCCGTGTTAATCCTATCTGTCTCTGTGAGGTCCTTCATAACACTTCTGCTGAGATTATATGCATAATTTACAAAGATGATCATCAAGAAAAATCTAAGGGTTTAGTAGATATCTAACACTTGTGAGAAATCCTCTCATATATTATGTATTAATATGTTCATCTCTTATTTTAAACATAACCTGCTCTGATCAAGTTTACAGCGTCAGATATACTCCAATGAGAAGTAAGCCAGCTTTGTGATGCTAAGTTAAACCTTAAGTTATCTATAAATCCCACATCCTGCGTCATAGTACAAGGCCTCATTTGGAGAAGATTTAAAAAGTTCATTTAAAACACAAAATTCAATTAATAGAATAACGTGTTTAAAATTTTACAACTTTCAGCAGATGCACGTTGAATTACTTGTGTGGAGATTGGACATAGGATGGATTACATCTCAAGTTAACATTGTAGTTTAATGCTTTTGAAGGTTTACATGAATCAATGCCTGCCTCAGGGCAGATAAAATTAATTTATGGCAAAGTAGTAAGTATTGACATGCAAGAGAGTTAACTGAAAAATAGCCAAAATTACAGCAATGCATTACAATAAATATACAGAAAGCATGAGGAGCTGCAAGACACTAGCATTTAATAATGAAGATATGTGCGGACCTGAATGTGAGAGCAAGAATGAGAATATGATTCTACACCTGAGAACTGACTCACTGCTACTTTCATGGCAAAGCATTTTTTTCTTATTCAGTCAATTTTAGAAAGGAGTGAGGAAGATCTCCATGTAATGATGAAACATTTGTCTCTGAAAAAAGGAGAGGAAAACATGAGACACAACAAGCAACAAACAAACAACAAACAGATTTTCTGTGTGCTCCAGGTCCAGTTCAAATGTTGATTTGGTATAATCCAGTGGTTCTCAAACTTTTTCTACCGTGCCCCGCTTTGAGATATATGTGGTAACCATGACCCATCAGGAGCAATTTGGGGTTAGGTGTCTTGCTCAGGAACACCTCGACATGAGCTCAACAGGCTGAGGATTGAACCAGCAACCCTCAAAAGCAAGATATCTGCCCTCTTTCATTCCAGTTACCTGTTTCTGCATGTCTCTCTCTCTCTCTTTTCTCCCTTTGATGCACCCTCTTCTGCAGTTCTTCTTCACGGTTTTTGAAAGTTGGTAAAAACAAATTAGTGCATTACTGCCACCGAGCGGTCTGGAGTGTGGACGGAATGTTTCCAAGAGCCCAAGTTGTCAAAACATAAGTTTATCTGCTACATTTTTCCAATCCCATGCGTCCGCCCCTTCATGTTGCCACGCCCTCCAGTTTGAGAACCACAGGTATATTCAGACTACTCTCTTTCAATTGCTGAAATAATTTAGATGGCCTACACAGGTTTTACATCGACTTAAAATCAACATTACAGTATATCTGAATAGAACATGTGCTGTTTGACAACTTTAAAAATCCAAAATCAAAGTCTTCCCAAAGGGACGGCTGGAAGGCAAATTTCAAATGTGATTAGGTCTGCAGCTCAGGAATACACAAACCTCTCTCAACATGAACCTAATAATCAAATTAAGTCAAAATCACTGATGACAGCTAAATATAATGTTTTAGTTTAACATCAGAAAAACCAATAATTATACTATAAACTGTGTAAAAATAATCTAAATGTCCATACCTACAAAAATAGTACATTAATTGAAGGACTGAGGATATTCAATTTAAACTGCAAATTGAGCAAATGTTTGAGAGTAGTAATTAAACTCAAAGTCTCCAAAGCTAACAAGTTTTAAGATGGAAGGTTCTGGAGTCACTCTCATGACTCACCCCATGATGTCAAATTCTGGCCAATAGTGGCCTGCTTCCTCGATACACTTTCTGACCCGGCTAAGGCACCTTCAAAACCCCAACAGAGTAGGTGCTAAAAATGTATCTACTCCTCCGGGAACATCCTGATGGGAACACTTACAAATCGGGAGGGGTGGTATCGGGCTGGGCTAAGTGGGTACAAGTGACTCTTTCCCAGAGTTTCAGGTATAGTGTAGGGGTCCATTTACCATTTATCTTTATCCAAGTGCAGTCAACCTGGAATATTCCACACAGCAATGTTGAGATGTCACTAATGCATAAAAGGAATTGAATTTCAGAATGTTCTTCAATAAAAAAAAAAAATGTAAATCAAAATTAAAGTTGTATAACGGCATGTCAAGAAGATTGCACCAAATTTGACCACTATTTTAAGCTACAGCACGTTAAATTTTAAAGGGCCTAGACGTTTACATGGGTTAGTACAAGGAAAGGTGCTAACATTAATAAAAATATAGCAAGATAAAAAGGAAATATTGTTATACAGCAAGTGAAGAATTTAACTTGAATATCTAAAAACATGAATCAGATTATATAATATGATTCAGATTGTAAAATCTGATATATATATATACTCACTCATTGGACAGGCCTTGCATGTTTTAAAAATCACACTTGATTGCACATCTAAAAATCACTGTTTTTAAATCAATTTTTGAAGCATGACAAATAACTTTTTGAACAGAGCCAGGATGGCCACCTTGCTTCCTGCACGCAATATAGGGATATTGGAAAAGTTTAAATTTGATCACACTCTTATGAGGAAACCAAAAGTAGAGGCCCTGAGACCAGGCCTGGAATACAGTATATTTAATACAACGTTTAGCCAGCACAAACATCACTGCAGACACAAAACTGCTGTATATATACAGTGGTCCACCCATTAAATTAAATTTGTCACAGCCATTATTTTAACAACCAAACCGCAGGCATGGCTACGATCACACTGACAGCCGTGTCATCCCAAGGCTGCAGTTATGATCAGAACTACACTCTGATTCAATCAATCTGGGCTTGGTCGTCCAGCTCCTGTAAATGTCTTAACAGCTGAAAAAACAAAGTGACTGTGCAGCCACAGCTCAGGTGCAATACAGAAACAACATAATATAATATGAAAACTTATTGCATCTTAAGGAGCCAGACATCATTTTAGGTGAGTAAATATATTTGGGGGGTTCTGTGCTATCCCCTGAATTTGTTAGTTCAAATTTCAGAAGAAGGTACATATTGAAATTTTCTTGATGATAAACAGTTATAAGGTTAATGTGCCACTTATTTCCATTTAAATATATTCATAAAATAAAATACACAAAATGAAAGCAAGAAACAGAATCAAGGCATAATCAACAGCAACAACATATTTTTTCTAAATCCTTTATACATGTTCCCCAGATGAGCATTAAAACATAATCACTTGACACGGCTGTCGGTAGTTTAATTTTCTGCTGAATTAATATCCATAAGCTGGTTTTAGATACTCATCTAAATAAACATGCCTCTTTAGCACATCAGCCAACATGCTGTTCAGACAACTAACAGCACCTCAGCACTGATTTGCATGTCCAACACACAAACTCAAGTCACTGAGAAACTCTGGTCTCAGGTCACAGCAGGTCACATTCTGCAACAACATATGTCTTGGTCAATTCTTTCTTTACGCTCCAAAGTTGAATTTATGCATTTGTGCACCTGCTGCTTTGGCACATGAAATATGGTGTGTGACCTTAATACTGACCTCACTGCCATTTTTATTGAACCAGTGGGTATTCTCTGCAGCCCTGCTTTAAAAGGTAGATAAGTGCAGAGTAACTGTGTGAGCTTTCCTTCGCTGTTGGTGATGAAACTAGCCTCTTATCTACATTTACTGATAGCTGATGCTTGTCTTCTGTGTAATCAGTCTCTTAATGAAGTCGTGCTGATTATAAAATGCTGTAAAGAGTAAGTTTGTCATTTTGAGCAATTTGAGAAACTTGTTATTGAAGCTTGATGCCAAAATCTAGAGTTAACAGCTTCAAAGCTTATTGGAATCTAAATGTTGCAAGATTTCATGTTTTGACAAGTGTGGAAGAAATTTTACTAATTATGCTCTTCCTTTACTATATTAAATTTTTATATTGTATATAGAGCATAAGTAAAATTTCTTCCACACAAGACCAGTATTTGTGTTCACATTAATATTCTGGATTGTTTTTCAATTTGGCTTCTTCCAGTCTTTATTAGAAATGTGTTATGCGTGTGTTGTCGGAGGTGCAGACCCACTTGCAGGCAGTCAAGGCAGGAGACAGGTCGTGCAGTGAAAATGAGTTTATTAAACTCAAACTGAGGAGCAAGAAACACACAGTACAGGTGCATGCAGGCTGGAGCTCCAGAGGCTGAGCAGATGGATTCTCTGCAGGCTGAGCAGGCTGGACCTCTGCAGGCTGGACCTCTGCAGGCTGGACCTCTGCAGGCTGGACCTCTGCAGGCTGGACCTCTGCAGGCTGGACCTCTGCAGGCTGGACCTCTGCAGGCAGAGCAGACGGATTCTCTGCAGGCAGAGCAGACGGATTCTCTGCAGGCAGAGCAGACGGATTCTCTGCAGGCTGGATCTCTGGAAGGCTCACTGACTGGAATGGACTTTCCGGAGGGTTCAGCAGGCACCATAATGAGACCAGAGAACAAAGCACAGTCAATTCATCAACCACTGGCGGCGAAGAAGGGGCGATCTCCTCGGCGCCAGGGACCTCCTCAGGAACAGGAGCCAGAAGAGAGACGTCACCACTGGAGACCCCCTCAGGGACAGGGACCAGAAGAGAGGCGTCACCACTGGAGACCCCCTCAGGGACAGGGACCAGAAGAGGAGCGTCACAACCGTTGACCCCCTCAGGGACAGGGACCAGAAGAGGAGCGTCACAACCATTGACCCCCTCAGGAACAGGGACCAGAAGAGGAGCGTCACAACCGTTAACCCCCTCAGGGACAGGAACCAGAAGAGACTGGCAGGACTTGGGCGCCGGCGTGGGATGCCGAAGAGCTGGGCAGGACCTCGGAGCTGGCGTCGGACATTGCAGTGCTGGGCAGGACCTTGGAGCTGGTGTCAGACGCTGAAGAACTGGAGTGGACCTGGGAGCCGGCTTGGGGTGCTGAGGCACTGGAGCTGGAGGCGACCTCCGTGACGTGAGGTGTGAAGCCGGCGGACGGAGTTCAGCCCTCGCCCTTCGAACGGTGGACTCTAACCCTAGGTCAGCTGCTCCAGGAATGGGGAGGTACTCAGTCCACAAATTTATCAACCTGGTAGCGGTTGCCTCCCGTACAAGGGGTGGATAAGCCCCCGCCAGACTCCTGAGGTAGGAGTCCTTGGCCAGGAATAAACAGTCCTCCAAATGGTCACGCTCTGAGAGGTCTTTATATGGCCAGCTCATTCTGCCTGCTGGGTCCAGTTCTGGTCAGATCCTTCTGTTATGCGTGTGTTGTCGGAGGTGCGGACCCACTTGCAGGCAGTCAAGGCAGGAGACAGGTCGTGCAGTGAAAATGAGTTTATTAAACTCAAACTGAGGAGCAAGAAACACACAGTACAGGTGCATGAGCCACACACAAGGATCTGACAAGGCAAAACTGAAAAACTACAGCATTTATAGGCAGAGGGAGTAACAAGGAGCAGGTGACGTGAATGACAAATCAAACCAGGTGGGGTAACGAGCTAGGAACAGAAACCAGAGCACATGAGGGAAAACAGGACTGGACATGACAAAAACCCAGAAACCCAAACTATAATCAGAACCTACTAAACCAAGAAACGCAAAAACCCAGTAACCATAACAGAACCCTAACAGAAATGACCTTAATGAGTTTTTCCACCTTCCAGGAAAACATTATTTTGTCATAAGACTTGATCACTCAAGAAAAATAACTGTCATCATATGTAACTGTAACTACGGTGGTTGCAAAGTGCACACCACATTTAAATTTAAAAAAACACATCAACAAATTCTGAAAACAAAATAACATTTAGACAACCCATTTACATTTTAAAAAAACAAATTTACATTTTAGGAAGCAAATTAGCAAAATATGAAACTCTTGCGCAGGTGCCAAGACAAATCTTCAAGTGGCAAAACACAAATCCAAAGCATATTAACAAGACAGCTGTTAACAGAAAGGGAAAGTCCTAAATAGGAAATGATGCAATTATGACCTCATTTTGTAGTTCAAACAAGTGATGTGTAGTTCAGCTACACGCGAGACGTCAGCAGAGGTTCTTTGAGGACATGAACTGCACTAAACGTGTATTTTCATGAAAAAGTTTCAGCGGCAGTGCATACGAAAAACAAAAAGATGTAAATTGGGTGAAACTGACTCCTCAAAAGGGCAAAACATTGATCAATTATCAAAAATGTCATGAAACACGTTAGTGACTTACCATGTGTAGCTGAACTACAAATCCTTTATTGTACTACAAGATGAGGTCACCACATCATTAACATCATGTATTTGCTTTGAGAAATGTATTTGTTTTGCCTAATGTAGATTTGTCTCGGTACTTGTATAAATATAACTATTTTGAAAATTTGATTCTGAAAAATGTAGATTATTTTCTTGAACTTTTTTTTTCCCATTTGCATAAATGCGTTTTACAAAATATAAATTTGTTTTCAAAATGTGAATGTTTTCTAAATGTAACTTTGTTTTCAGCTTTGTTAATGTTTTTTTTTTTTTTTTATGTAAATGTGTTTTGCACCTCTCAGTCACCCAATGTAGCTGTGTGATGAAAACAACTCTACCTAAAACTGTGCCGCCTATGTGTTTTGATGGAGCACTAATATTCATTAAGCTCATTCCTGTGGCAGTCATTGCCCTGGAGCGCCCTGAATCATTGCTGATTCAGCAAAGAAACCCAAAAGGGCATTATCAGAGTTGGCAGAGAAAAGAAAGGGAGGAAGAAACAGGGCAATAATAAACATTGGAATGGCATTTACTGGCTGAAGTAAGCCAACAGGATGTAAGACTAATGCCCTATAAGCCTACGTTAGGAGACACCAAAGTGTAAAAATCTACCAATGTTCAGTCAAGCGTCCTTGAATTTTTCAAAAGGTGCTTGGAAATAAAAAAAGTTGATTTAGTGATTCTTTAAATGTTTTATTCCCTGTAACAAGTCAGTGTCTACCCCTTTCATCAGTATTTTTCCTGCAACAACAGCTTAATTTATTTACCTTCAGTGATTACTTTCAATATAGTAGCACACAGTGTGACAGATGGAGTAAGTCTTGGCATGTAATCTAAGTTAATTTGATCCTGCTGTATTAGCTTGTTGCTTAATGTTTGCTTTGTTTACACCTGTTGGAGCTGGAGCCAGTTCAAACATTTCCTTCTGCACTGCTTTGCATTTTTCTGCAGCCACAGGAAATGCTGCCTCAGATGATTGAATCAATATAGGTTTTCATCTCAATGTCATTCATTTTGCAAATACCCATTTAAAAATAATTTATTTTGGCTTGGAATAATTATGAAAGTAATGTATGTGTTACCGCATGAGAGTGAGTTTTCTAGCATTGCGGAGGGGTTAAAATAAAGTAATTTTTGATAGGTTGAGGAAAACTGACATAGCTTACTGCCTCTCCTTAATAAGAGTCAAATAAACTTGGCAAAACAAACAAAGCTTCCAGTGATGATAAAGACTTTTCCGTTCAGTTTGTTACATTGAAATTTATATTAAGTGAATTGAGGCAATAGAGGCTCACAAATGTAATTTAGATGAACATAAATGCAAAAAATTATCCTGATAAAATTTAAATGGATCCCAATCAACTATTAGTTTAATAATTTAACAATATGAAAGAAAAGCGCTCAGTGTATTATGCAGATTTGTTCAGGTCAATGATAATTGGCATTACAAAAAAAAAAAAAAGAAAAGAAAAAGAAAAAGAACTAATTATTTTAAAATTACCCCAGTAGTTTCTTTGATTTTTTTTTTTTTTTTCATTTAAACACACACATAAAGTCCCACTAACACTTAAAACATGCCCAGATTCACAAACACCTTTGCCAAACGGATGCTGGTCTGTAAATTAAAAGCGGTTTTTGCAAACTCATCTCAAAGGGAAATTCCAAGTTTCTGTTTTTCAGGGAGCATTATAATGCCACAGGCCTGGACATGCACCAGGCACCAAGTAAAAACTCAGACAGGAGGAAGGAAGCTTCTATCCTTGTTAATTTGTCCTTTGAGTCAATACCTTCTAATCAATACCAGCAAATACTTTGCATTTTTCCTGCCTTTACAAGGGAGACATCTTGCTTCAGTCACCCCTGAGGGCTTTTTTCTGCCACTCAGATACTCGCTCCACTTTTTAAAGGAAAAAAACTTACAAATAAATTAGTTAGCAGTTCATGTTTGTCCTTTGTATTTAATTTTACTGCATAACAAACCCTGTTAATTGAGCAACTGAGGCAGAAGGAAGTGATAGTACATTAATCTAAAGTGAATAACCCATAGCACTTCACACAGGCAGAGCTCATCATTATTTATAAAAGGCTGAGGCTTTTTTTATACTGAGAATAAAAAAGCTGGTAAACGTGTCTTCACACTGCATGCAGACATGGAATTAATGAAAGTGTTTAAACAAACTAGATTAATTTATTCAGGAGCAGGAAAAAGTGAGCTAAGGCACTGCCGCTGGGGCTTATGTCATATAACATATTATGACATAACATATTATAATCATAAAAGATTCAGTTCTGTTTCAAATAGGGACCCCAGCACACACACACAAGTTTAAATCTTCATTTAACATGCAACGTGGAAAAGAATTTTTGCCCATATAATAAATGTTAATAAGATGGCAGCCATGCCGGTGATGGAGGCACTCGAGGTACCACTACAACTTGACACAACACATTTCTGGAATTGAAAAATCTGGGATAGCCTACTCTTTAACTAAATGATGATTTTAGGGTTCATTTAATGGGAGCTTAGCAGCAATTTTGAACTCAAATCCTGAAGTTGATGGGAGTTGCTATGGTTATTCCAGTGGCCGCTGGAAAACTTAAAACCTGAATTTAAGCCTTCTCTTGTTCAACAGAATCAACAATTTGTAGTCATCTCAGATAAAGTGATAAGAATATCCAGAGTCGCCATGTTGAGAAAGTTTAGCAGAGCGTCAATAGACCTAGCTTAAATGTTGGAGTTGTTTGTGTTCAAACTCACTCACAATGTGGTGAGTTGTTTTTTTTTAAACTTTAACTGTAACTTTTCATGTAATTGAAATTACACTATAAACACGCTACAAGAAAAAGACACAGTGTACAACATTTGTCAGCAGGCCATACTGTTTTCTGCAGTTCACAGCTATAGAGCTAGCTGAGCATGCTAACGCTAACGACTGTAGCTTATTACTGTTCGGAATGTCTGATAAACACAAGATTACTTAGAGGTCTCAACCATTAAGTGAAGTTGGTAGTATCATCTTCTGCCTGAGCCAGAGAGTATTATTGTTAATAAAAATAGGTATCAAAAGCATATTAGAAACCTAAGGTCTTTAACAGTATGTACTTTCCTTTAAAATAAAAATTGAGGCCCTTTTACTCTTACAACAGTATAAACAGTGGTTTTATGTGGATATTCAGTTTGATGGTCTGGCTCTGTGCTGCAGCCCTTTTGCTGTTACATTTGAGGTCAAAACATGCCTTAATCTCAGCATTTATCACCCCTGCAGCTCATCTCCTTATCAGGTCTAGTAGTGTATCTTACGTGGACTTCACTCAACTCATCACCACATTGTTGTTTGGACTAGTGATAAGCAATTCACGTTTGACCCATTTTTTTCATTCCTTTTTTGAAAGGTTTCCCTTTCTTCCTTGTCAACCATGCTCCTAGAAAGCCAGTGTGCTCTCTACCTTTGTAACACTGCCTGACATTCAGAAGATCTCACCTGTTCACTTATCTGGGATCAAACTTTACACACATTTAAACTGACTCTGTACCTGAAAATTTCCACTGGTTATGAGATAATTACTTTTCCTTGGTAATATCAATACACACTTAGTATGTTGACAATTATTGTTACAGTTACAGCTGCATGCCATGTTTGTGTAGGTGGATCCAGAACAACCAAAAGTTACAGGTGCAGACACATGTCTGTGACAGCTTGTTTTTATTTTTCATCTGTATTGTGGTGAGGAGAGTAAATTTACAACATGTTTTCAACCCACCAGTGCAAACCTGTGCTGGCTATTGCCTCAAACGTGTACAATAACCTACCTATCCTGACAGTTTTTTTTGTTGTTGTTTGTTTTGTTTTGGTTTTTTTTTATGCCAGTGCATAACCCTGAATGCATCAGCCACTGTCTTCCCTTATCCTCTTGTGAGTCCTTGATAATAGTGAACACTATATGGTCTAGTGGGTAAATACATGAGTGACTGAGTTGACAATCTGATCCCTGCCCATGAGGGAAGTGGGTGGGATGATGATAATGATGATGATGAGTCCTGTGTTGACACAATCAAGATTGATAAGAGTGAAATGACTGAGATGTGCTTGACAGGCTACTCTTAGATATGTTTTCTGTTTCATCAGAGCCTAACCATTGTCTCAACACAGGATAAAAAATTATAGACACCTTTTCTGGAAAAAAAGAGAGAGATAAAAGTGGTACATGCACTGAATGCACAAAGCCAGGTTGGATTTACAGCTTTACACTGTGGTCTCCAATACTGAGGAGAGTTGTTTTAGAAAAAAGACACATTACAAAACCTCAATGAAAGTTATTTTAACGTAATCAGACTGTTAAAGTTTTTTTTTTTTTTTTTTTTTTTGTTATATTAAATATCAATTAATATAGTTTTGTTTGTCCTTTCAATGAGTTCTGATCTTTGTCAGTTCATAGATATCAGGATTATGCAAGCCATTCCATAAAATTCTTACCAAGGAAGGAAAAATATTTTTAAATAAACCAAGCAATGTGATTTAACAACACGTTCAACCTTACAACTCATTGCTTTTAATTAATTTCGATGGCACATTGACATTTATTATGCACATTCCTGGAGCCGTCATTGTTCTGCAGCATCCTGAGGCTGAGAAACCACACTTAATGACTTTTTTTCCAGTCCAGGGCATGATGTGACTGTTGCATTTTGCTTTACGGCACTGCATCATATACCAACAAACAGATAACAACACACTTTAGACATGCACCAGCTGATTCAGCAAAGCACCCAAAAGGGAAATTATCAAAGGAAGGTAAAGAAAGGAAGTGACAAAGCAGGCAATAGGACAGATTATTTTGAAACTCATCTCAAGTAATCACATTCAGTCAAAGTAGTTCATTTAATTTGTATTTTATCTTTATTTTCCAGCATAAATAAACACAGAGAAGCAAGAATGTGGTGCAGCACTCAGCCGTTGCATGCGAATGATGCATGTGAATAGCCGGCCTCCAAGTTATACTATCTTTCTGCTTAGCGTTCATTGTGGTATTTGCTGTAATCCTGTCTAATAGAGCAGATAAATGGCTTTCTTTGCCAGGGCCTTGTCCAGTGGCTGTATCCAAAAGTAGGCTTCATTGTTGTGATCAGCCAGGCAGTTCAAGTTCAAGGGCATTCACAAAGACAATGATGATCTAATATTCCTGGACAAGATCAAGAGCAAGAAAAAAAAATATTGTATAACTTTTTCTTCTTTCACTGTAATCCTGTAAGTAGTTTCTTTACCAGGGCATTGCACTTTGTGTTCAGTCAAGCAGTTCAACTTTCCAGGGTGTTCTCAGAGAAAACGGTGATAAAAAAAGAACAAGATCAGGTGCAGGAAAAACAGAACTTTTTCTTGGCCACATCACAGCTGTTTTGGTTCCTTCTGGTGTTGATCTGTTGGTGGGTTGCATGTTTGTGTTTTACAATACAGTCTGATAATAACTTCTTAAAAGAAACAAGTGCAGAGCAAAACTGGCAATAATTTAAAAAATATGCTCTTAAGTTTTATTAAAGAAAACTTTATTAAATGAAAAATAAAAAGTCTTTAAATATAATTAAAATAACTTAATTTCCTGCACTGCAGAGGAGTTATCCGACCTTTTTTAAAAAAGAGTGCATTGTTCACTTTCATGAAAACTGCCCTGAATACGGCGGAAGCATGACGCAGGTGTTCGCTCAGGAAAAGTCAGAGGAGTCAAACTCAGCCGACAGAGCTGCGTAATAACTACAGACTGGAGCATTGGTGACAGCGAGGTGAGCGATGGGAAGCGGTTCAAAGCTATCAAGGTCTGGAGTTTGCTGTCTCGCCTTCCTGATCTGTTTCTAATCAAATTCATGACTGGTTTGAATGTCTCTTTGACAAGATGAAGGGATTTTTCCTTTGTTGCGTTTTTCTCTGCGCGACGCTGCAGCGAAACAACAGGCAAACTCACGCTGTACCTGCCACAGGTGAGTTGATCTCTTCAATTAGACATAGATATAAAAGAAGAAGAGGCTATGATGATTGTGACTAAATTTTACATAAACAACACGCATACACACAATACTCAAAAGGATAGGCTGCAGTCTTATTCTCTGTTCTGATTAGGACAATGTGAGTTTTTCAGGGCAGATTGGGCTAAAAGCAAAAAAGAGAAACCATCAGGGTATAAAGTATTTTCATCTTTAAAGCATGAGCTGATTTTCTTCATACGATGAGTAAAATGTTAAACTTGATAAGTTTAATAAGTCACCGCACGGAGGAATGAAACAGTGCTGCTGATCCTGTTTAGAAATCACAAGCGGACCAAGATTATTTCCACAGTCTGTCTCAACAAGTTGGATTATGTTTTCCCGGGAAGCTGACATGTTTTGTTATGTTTTGTTTTCATTGCACAACAGTGTTTTATTTCTTTTTATTCAGGACACAGAAAGGGTGTGTCTTTTTACGAGGTTACAGTCTGATTTAACCGACATAATCATCTGCAGTCATTTTATTGTCTCGAAGCAGACGCTGCAGGCAACAAACAGATGCTTTTACTTCTCTTTAATATTGAACATGTACACAGTTCATGTACTTACTGTTTGAGGGCTTTAACTTTGTGCTGTTTAAAAAAATATAGCCCTTTATCAAATAAACCTATTTGAAGTTATGGAAAATGTCATATTTTCTTTATTATGGCACCACTTAGCAGTTTTGTTAGTTTTGAGGAAAGAACTTAAAGTGAATTTCCCAAGCTCTGGTTTGGTGGGAACATCTGCTGCATGAGTCCAGCATGGCTGTTTAAAAAAACACTGGGAGATGCACTTTTTAAAAGTGGCTTTTGGATGTAGTGTGGAGCCCTACAGGCTGGTGTGCAGTAGGCGTTTCCCCTGTATGTGTGCTTTTGAATTATGTAATTTATTGTAATCACCTCCACGTCATAAATCTGGACTTAAAATCAGAAATGGTTATCAGATGAGTGGATGTAATATGTAAAACAGATTTAAAAAATTAATAAATGGGATCTAATGTATAAGATGTTGCCATATACAAACATTGGACATGGTTCTGTCAGTATTAGCTGGGTCCAAACAGCAAAATAAAGGGGAAAGGTCTCTATCAAACTGGGTGAAGAAGCAGTCGCTGGAGCAGAGGCTTCGAAAGCTGAAGGGTTTTTCTTGTTTGAGTGGGTTGCAAGTAGGTTTCTTTCTTGAAAATGAAGAGGGGACAGACTTAAACTGGCAGGGAGGCAAACTCCCTTAAGAAATGTAAACTGGTTTTTGAACCAGAGCAAGGTGTTAAAGATAACATCAACCTGTCATGCAAGGCTCTTATAGAAGTGGTGATGCCTTGATGACTCACATCTGGGATGATGATGGTGGAAGTGGAGAGAGAGAGAAAACCAAAACTTACTGTGCACACTTTAAGGTAAAGGCTGAAAACAATAAAACCCCACACATGTAAGGCAGGTGTGACAGAAGTTGGGTTATTACTGTTTTACTTTCTCATTTCACAATCTTTACATTCCTAACTTCTCTCCTCACTTACTTTCCTCATACTTAAGTCCACCACACATGTGACGTCAGTGAAGCTAGCAAGGAAGAGAACAGAAGAGAGAAGAGTCAACTTCTTCTGAGGGTTCAAACAGTTAATTATGTAATAATATAATAAATCTGCATTATCTATTATTTTATTCCAGCCTACTGCTGCATTTTAAAACAACCATTGGATCAGCAGTAAAGTGTTCATGACAATATAGCCTCCTGTCTCCTCGTTCTCCAGATTTCCAGATGTGTTGAACTCTGATGTAAAAGATATAAAAACTCATTGTTTACACATTGCTTTCAGCACAACTAAATAGTTTCATAAGTTGAGTTGTTTTTTATTTGTGGACCGAGGGCTGCTGGTCAGCTTTTCTTCCTCTTTTAGCAAAAAGACATTTGTGAATCAGTGCTACTGATTATCTCATCTAACTCAGCAAGAAAATTAATAAATATACTTTAAATAACTGGTTTAAAAAGAGCATCAGTGGTGAGGGAGGATAATTGTCAGAGAACTTCCATCAAATCCTTCTTTTACATGTCTGAGTAATAATCCTCCAAATAGTCTTAGAGGACACCTTTATTACTTGTAGTTAAATTTAATAAAATGTTTTAGTCTAATTAAATTCTTTATCTGTAACAGAGTACTTGGGTGTAATATTAGCTCATTTCTTCAGTTAATACCTTTGCAAATGGTCACAGTTAATTAGAAGTTAATATTTTATAAACTGCATTACACTTTCCACCCAAATTCCACCTGGAATGTATGGAATTTTTAATTAATACGTTGTTGTTCCTTTCTGCAAGACTTCATATTGAATATATTACAAAGGTAGCTTAGCCACATTGTTTTAGCTAGTCTTAGACTCCAGAAAAAAGCTTTTTTTTAATTCTGATCTAAAATGGGCTGGATGGTCTGCCATCTGTCTGCTTGCTGTCGGAGCATGCTGATCGCACACTCACAAGAAGTTTCATTTATCTCTGCTACGGTGCAGTGTGGCCTCAACCTTGACACAGGTTGAGGCCAATTAGATGACAGATGACGTGCTCATATCTTCCAGACATATCATGCACCTTTCCTCTCAGGAATGCATAGGGTAGCTCCTCCACATCTCAGTCAAATATCCTTCTGTCATGTACCTGGTCTGGTGTATTCATTACCAAATCACTACTGAAGTTTTCCCCCTTTTTTGTCCCCAAACTTTTTGCAATCTTCATTTATTATCAGTGTTTCATTAAGAATCTTCCTGACACATTTTCTTCTGATTGGGCTGTTCTCTGTGATTTCCAGTCCACTTTTTTTTTGTTTGTTTTTGTGCTGCTGGATCTTTTGCTTCCATGTAGTGGGTTAATGGTTAAGATCCTTTGCAATAGTGAAATAGTGAAATTGTTTTCTGCTGTTGGGCTGTAAATCAGGACAAAGAAAGGTAAGAAATAAGGAACAAGATCTGAGTTTGTTCTCATTGTATTTATGTTAAATACTCGCAGGCTTCCCGATCCTCTGTCCAATTCATTTGACCAGCTAATGTAAATAAATTGGCCATTTCCATTAGGTAATAATAAGATTTTCAGCAAGCTCATAAGTAGAGAGAATGGATTTGTTCCGTTAAAAATTTTCCCAGTAAAATGTCTTTTTGATGGCATATTGGTCACAATGGCTTTCCCAGAAGTGATAAGTGGTTAATACAAAGCAAACAAAAAATAAAAATAATCCATGTTAATTCATCTGAAGGGAGCCTAAAAGAATTATATAAGCCTTAACTTTTTCTCTCTGAACTGTATGTGAAACGTCTCTTTGATAAGCTGACTCTTGTGACTAATGCGGGTTCTTGCAGAGTTTGCATTAATAACATCCTCTCTGACACTCTTGTGCTTAACACAGATGTTCCTCAAGGGTGTGTTATCTCCTTTGCTCTTTTCCATATACATAAATGAAATACAGTGCAACAGCAGTGAACCCTTCCTTCTTAAATATGCGGATGACCTGGCCTTGGTGGCTTGTCTGCAGGTTACCAACAGCACCTCCTATTGCCAGGTCATTAGAACTTTGGCCTCCTGGTTTAAAGCAGCTTATTAGACCTGAATGCTGCTAAAGCTAGGTACACACATAAAGATTATTAGGCTATTTCTGTCTCGATTTTTGCCCCTTCCCGACCAAGGCTGTAAAATACCCGATTATTTTAAGTCTTATAAGATTTTCCTATAAAATTATCATATGGTCTGAGGTGTGTTATGAGCAAATTTGTCCCAACAATCGGCTACGAAACAGGTTGTGTTCAATATTTATGACCAAATATCTTCATGTGTGTGGAAAGGGGATGACTCTTGAGTTGTGACTGTGTGGTGTGTGACGTGGAAGGAATTGTAGCCAATCAACGTTTCATTTCTAGAGTGTTGAACCATGAAAAGACATTCTAAAATATTTGCAAAAATGTGAGGGGTGTTCTCACTTCTGTGAGATACTATATATATATATATATATATATATATATATATATATATATATATATATATAACTAAGTATTTTCAGTAAGAACAAAGTAACCAGAGTTAAAGTAAAATCACTCTTATATTTTTCAAAGATAGTATCTTAACTAGAAGATGTCAGTCCTTATCTTTTGGATGTAAAAATGAACAATTATTTTCACAAGTCATGTGACTGTTTCTTGTTTGTTTTTTTATAAATGTACCTGCTAAATCAGGAAACCAGTAAATATTTACTGATTTCTTAATAATAAAAAGAAAGACAAAAAGAATCCTTACTCCAGATATGAGGAAAAACTTGAATGACATAAGGAGCATACTTGCATGATAAAACTAACTTCATGTTTTTCTTCTTGTTGTTCACAGCATTAAACTCCTGTGAAGGGGACATTCTCCTCTTGCTGGACTCTTCAGGAAGTGTTTCAAACTATGAGTTCTCTCGCTTTTTGCTCTTTGCTGCTGATTTGCTTCATCCCTTTTCATTGGGCCGAGGGCACATAAGGGTGGCTCTGCTGCAGGTGGGCACCAGTCCTCACCTGGAATTCGGCCTGGATGCCCACAAGGACAAGAACAGTCTGCAGAAAGCCCTGCAGGGTGTCAGCCAGCTGCAGGGAGATACTAACACTGAGATGGCCCTTGAAATGGCCCAGCGGATACTGACAGAGGGTAACGTGCCAAAGATCCTGCTGTGGCTGACTGATGGAGTCCATCCTGGAAATGTGGACAGACCAATGTCAGAGCTGAAGGCTCAGGGAGTTTCTGTGTTAGCTGTTTATACAATACATGGCAACTACCGGGTGTTACAACGTGTGGTAACACCTCCAGTGGAGACCCACCTGTACTCTGTGGACATAGATAGCATTGACATTATCACAGAGGACCTGAGGAGGGCCATCATCAGTATGTGTGAGGTTTATGGTTGTTAATGGATTGTTGGATTGTTATGTTTACTCAGAAAAGTTTTTATTATTATTATTATTATTATTACAGCTTTATTCACTCAAGACTGTATTTTGTCTGTTTCCCCTTTTTTCTCCTCATCTTGTCTTATATAGAAATTATTTGTTCAGAATGGCTGAAAGTGGTTGACTTGACTTCCCACAGTGCTGTGCTGCAGTGGCATCCTGTTCTGAATGCAGACAGTGGTTACTATGAGCTGCGGTATAATTCTGCAAGAAAAACCAACCCTGACATCAGACAGATTCTATCAGGTGCCACCAGCAAAGCAGAGCTGACCAACCTGCAGCCTGAAACTACATACACAGCTTCCCTCCGCCCAGAGTCTAACCAGAGGCTGTTCAACACTCTCTCTGTAAACTTCACCACACTTCCTGGTATGAAGATTTAAAGCAGATTTCCACTTTTAGTACATGTGCTTTTATATTCCTACAATGTCCTAAAATAAGGAACAGTATAGACAATCAAGGTAAAAAAAAAATGTTGGGGAAAAAAGACAATTTCTCAACATCTCCCTCAGATGGCATTTGTTCAGTTGTCATGAAACTGTAAATAATCAAATTTCCAAGGTTATAAATCCTGACATCAGGCCGAGCTCTTACTAAGAGTGTTGTTGATTCACTTCACAGACTATCATGGCTCTCAACTATTTTGTATTAAATGAGAGCCCCTTTCAGCTAATTTACACTTTGTGATAACACATAACCTTTGTCTCGTGCATCTGCTTTTAACCCCTGAATGGTTGGGATTTGTACTTTGGATATCATGCATTTGCTTGGAAAATTCTCAGAAATCATTGTTACATATACCAGCCAACTTTCTTGATTTGTTAGCTTCGTGTACCATCTACAATGCAGCATGTCTCACTTTTTTTAACCTCCTATATTATGTCTACACTCCTTGTTTACATCCTGCTAATCCTGAAGTTCTGCACATTCTGAGTTCTCTAGTGTGTTCCCATAGTGGGATCCAGTTTTAGATATAGTACACAGACAAGTACATGAACTATTATACTGACAATGGAAATGGCTGCCTGCCTGACAACAAGGTCAAAAGCAAGTTTATTCTTAGCTAAGTGAGGTGTCTAAACTGTTGGTGATGTTTTATTAGCATGGTCTCACAGTAAAAGAGAAAAAAATATTTATGCTGATAAACAAATTTAGTTTTTTTTGTGCCACCCAGTTGTAGGATGTGTGGTTAGTATGTACAGCGTATTATCTCTATTTCGCCAACCAGGTGACACACGTCAGCCCATAATCCACGAAAAATATATATTGATTCATTATAACTGTGTGTTTTAATCTAAGCCTCTATGTTTTTTAAAACCTTAACCATGTAGGTGTAAAGCAGTAAATGAAATTACCAAAAAACAGCAGCTGAATCCAAACCGAAAAAGTTACATTTCTTTAAAACTTCAGGGCTTGGGACCAGAGTCTTTGAGCTTTACCAGCTTCAACTTTTTGTGTCCTGCAGGCATAAAAACACAGGTTGATAAATTAAGTTTTCATGGCTATTTCAAGTTTTTGTTGTGATACTGGGTCTCCATAATAGTTCACCATCTTCTTCCTGTGTATTTTTAGATATTTTAAGTCCAGCAGAAGTTTCGTTGTCAGAGTCTGGCCCTCATCAGATCCGAGTCAGCTGGGGTCCCCTGCAGCCAGCTTGGGTACAAACATACACACTGGAATATGGCGCCATTCCAAGCGGACGTGTCCACACTATGACGTTTCCCAGCCAGAAAACCTCTGCTTTACTGGCAGACCTGGAGCCAGGCACTCAATACTTGGTCACAATCAGTGCTCTGTATGCGGATGGAAAAGAAAGAGCCATGTCTGTTAGGGCATGTACTCAGGAAGGTACACTGTCAGATTGATGTTCTTATATCTTTGTGTTTAAAGCTGTGTCTCTGGTTAAACCTATAACATTTGTTGTTTACACCTTCTTTAAAGTTGCCACTTCAGAGCTCTTTAGTGTATCAATCTTACGTGTTGATCCTGTATCAGCTCCACTTAAGAACGCAGGAAAAATCTTTACCTCCTCTCTTTTCTTTGTTTTTCCTGAAACAGCTCTGCCTGCCCTGGTCGACCTTCAGCTGGCCCCAGTAGAGCAGCAGGAGGTGGAGGTGGAGGAGGTGCAAGCAATAATGCATGCTCATGAAGAGGGGTTGAAAGGCTACTGGGTAAGCTGGGAGAAAAAAAACTCCCAGAGCTCCCCATCAAAACGTACCCTTTCCTCCATTTACCTGCCTCCTAGCACACCTTCAGTAAGGCTCACCCACCTTGCACTGAACAGTCGAGTGTGTGTTTCTCCAGTTTACAGCTCAGGCCGAGGAGACGGGGTATGCTGCACTGCCAAGACACACAGTGGTTGGTTGAGCTAAAAGTAATCAAGTAACTTTGTACTCTAATTCCTGCAGTTATGTTTGTAATGTGATAGATCCATAAGAGAAAGTATAATTTCTTTATCCTGTTCTTTCCAGCCAGTGTTGGACCCTCTACATAGCTTGCAGGAGATGTATTCTTTATTTCTTAAAGCAAATATTTATTTTGAGGTGAATTATTATGATAAGGTTTAATCTCATGACCCCATTCGAACATGACGACCCATTGAGCCAGTTCTTTCTTTCTTAAGTCTCACAGAAACTCATTAGTTTTAAGATACCAGTCCGGAAAGTACACTGGTCACAGATAAGCTGCATTCAGCCAGTATGAGGAATTAATGCTTGAAATTATATGAAAAGCTTATCTTTTTCAGAAATGCATGTTCAGTGTAGAGTTTATCTCAGCCATTTGTTTTTAAGAAAACATTTTGTGTACCAAGGTTTGACTACAAAGTTTTTTTTGTAAAAGATCAGCTTTAGAAATGTTCTGATTTTAAGTGTGTGGCAAAAAAGACATCACTAGAATGGAATCACCCAAATAAATTTGAGCTCTATGTGCTTTACAACTCACTGAATTGTGTCCTGTGTTCTCTTTTTATTAATATTGCTAAAAAGAATAAAGTACTGAAATCAAGGCCAGAGCTCCTACCGTCTTTACAAAGGTCACCTTGACCCTCAAACTTTTTTACTCCACAATGTTTATAGATTAATGTGTAGTTGTACAAATGCAGTGGGTTGTTCCATTTTTATTTTTCAAGTCCATATTCTTGAATGAATTAGTTTAATTTGCTTAAAGCCAAAGAAGCTTTAAATGTAAGGTGGCTGTGACATTGACTGGAATATGTCATGATCCAATCACAACACACAGACGTGTGCATTTTTTGTTGTAGTTTCCAACAAATTTGGTGTAAAGTTTGTAAAACTAAAATGTAAGGACCCCACAAACTCCACAACTTCATTCACGGTTATGCTGCTGTGGTCAGTTGATTCTTTTACATGAATCAGTTTGGGTGAAGGGTGCCATTGTTAATTAATCCCCACTAAAGTAAAGTTGCAACGGCAGCATGCCACATTCTGGGAAACTGATTAATCTCTTGTGTTTCATTAACATGCACCTTCACACCCATGAGGCCTAAAACATCGTGATGCTTTGCATTATATCAGACAAGTCTTGTTTTTGTGTTGTGATGTTACAAGCAGGATCATTTTCCTCCACAGGCTCCATCCAGAAGAATCTTAGGTAACTGCACCGATAAGGGAAAAGAAAAACATATTCTTTTGGTTGGGTGATTGACGTATTTGTTAATGCATTGCTGCAAGTTTAAACTGATTTAAATTTGTTGTATATTCATCCAAAATGAAGACTTTGTAACCGGCTGTTAAAGCTACTTCAGACATTCAGGATTTTGATGCAAAGACTGACTCCATGGAAGAGCGAAAAAGCCCAAAACTTGCGAGGCTGTCCACTGTACCGACTGCCTTTTACATCATTCTGGTGATGCTGGGCATTTTGGGTAATGCCACTGTGGTTGGAGTCATTGGGAAGAGTGTGATCACAGAGCGGGCTGGAGGACATAACTCGGACATCCTTATTATTAATTTGGCATTATCCAACTTGATGGTTTCCCTGATGAGGAACATATTGCTTATCGTCTCAGACTTCGGGGTAGAGGTATGTTGTATTTAAAATGACATTAAGATGAGCCATCCTTTGCTTTGTTCACTACTCTCCATGTCATGTCATGTGCATAAATAATATGCAGCAGAAGCAAATTAGATAAACAGTTGATCCTAAACTGACATCCATGTTGTCTTTACAGCTGTACTCATCTAAAGGCTGGTGCCAGTTCCTCATGGGAATCTGGGTGTGGCTGCGATCGGTCAACATCTGGTCAACACTCTTCCTCAGTGCATTCCACCTCCAGACTCTGAGACGTGTGGTTCCTACTGCTGGGAACACTCAAAACTCTCGTAGCTTTCCAACAACCTTGCTGCTGAGTTTGGGCTTCATGTGGTTTATCAACCTTCTCTACTCCATTCCTGCTTTTATCTTTTCCATAAATGGAAACATAAATTCTACAGAGGTGAGAAGAACTATATATATATTTATAAACATTATGAGACAGACTCCAAAGATGGCAACAGCATGTCAGAATATTCTTCATCTATGTTTTTTACTTTGAGCTTTAATTTATAAATGCATTGAAAGATTGTAATGATCTATAATTTCTTTTAAAGACACTTTAGAGCCTGTGTGAGTTTTGGGTTTCGTCCTCCAATCCCAACCTATTAGACACATGGTGCTTTTATAAAATCCATAAATATAAAATGAGCTGTTTTGCATTAAAAGGTGTTACATGTGTTGACTGTTCTCCTGGCCTTGTCACTGTAATACTTAAATGCAGTCCAGTAAGGTAATACTGGACCATGTGTCAAAAATGAGCTTTTCTTACTGGTTAATCATTTCTGCATTGAGTGTATGCTCCACGTTAATCTTTTTTCTTTCTCTTTTCTTAGACCTTGATGCTGGTAAGCAGCACAACGCGCCCCCTGCTGGGCTGCGTTTGGAACTTTCCCTCCACATACAATGGCCTGGCTTATGCCACCACATCCATGGTGTTACATGAAATAGCTCCCATCATCTTCATGACAGTTACTAACCTGAGTTCCCTGTACAGACTCTACAGCCACGGTAGAGTGCGGAGCTCACAGCAAAATGCACCTGTTATAAAGAAAATACCAGCAGAGAGGCGAGCAGCCAAGGTGAGGAACAGACAAGATCTCTGTGGCTGTTTAGAAGTCACTAAATTTGTGTACTTGTCAACAAAGAAACAGTAATATTTAGATGTTGAATCTACAGCAGACTATTTAAAATAGGATCAGACATGGCCATATTTATATTTTTTAACCCTTACATACTGTTCTGGTGAAATTTGTTTTGACATTTGACAGCAGTGAAAATACCCTAAACGTCATTCTTTTTGTCTGAAATTTGATGACTTTACCTAAAGTGACAAAAGAATAAAATAAAATACACAAAAATGGAAATATTTTCAAATTCTATACTTTTGCAGAGGAGTGTTCATATATGGTGTAGAAAGGGAATAGAAGTCATGCAGAGGTCAAACTGTGCTGTGACAAACACAAGATCTCCACCTGCAATGTAATAAAACAACCTACAAATTAGTCAGTTTGGGTTGGTGGTAGATGACTCATAATATTATAAAGGTATATTAGCTGTCACTTCAATGAAAGACATCATGGTAGCAGGACATAGTGTGCAATATGCCCTTAAGAGGAGGAAGAGGTTGATAATGGTTTGGAGGAGAATGTGTCAGAGTTGGGAGGCAACATGGAAAAAAGGGGCTATCTGTTTGTCTTTACTTCACACAAGAAGCCAACACAAGAGGAAAGAAGAGAAGCATTTGTAACTTCTGTGCTTCTAATGACAAGAAAAATTGCAAAAAGTAATGTATGAAAAGCATTTTATTATTTAATGTTTTGTGTTTAGGTGACAAATGTTATATTATTCATAATCCTGCCATGATGTTTAGCTTAACTGGTTGAACCGCTGCCTCATTTACGGAGGCTACAGCTCTTAAATGCAGTGCTTGGGCTCACCTGATGCCCTTTCCTTTTCTGTACACTAACTATAAAAAAAAGACCAGAGCCAAAGAAAAAAAAAAAAGATAACATCATGATTTCTTATGATATAGTAGGGAAGACAGTGTTTCATAAATGAAATGGCTAAACATGATTATATTATAAATTCTAACAGTTCGAAAAAAATTCATGCCATTACTAAATTTATATATATATATATATATATATATATATATATATATATATAAACTTAATTTCCAGAACTGTTAGAATTTATAATACAGGACATATTTTGTAAAAAGATGTTTTTGTTCAGAAACGAGTGTTGTAAAATCTAAGAAATACACTCTTCCTGCTCTCTGATACATTTATTAGGAATTGTTCAAGCATTGTGACAAAAGATGTTTAGTGATTCTAAACTAGTCTCAAATTTGGTATACACTTACTATGAAGGACATCTTAGTCCGGGTTAAAATTGACCCAGACCATAAAGACACAAAATATAAACATTATGTAAGCGTTATCTTTAGTTCCTTTCTTTTATTTATATATTTTTTAAAAACAATTTCCTTGTTTGGTTTTGCAGGTGATCCTCGCTCTCGTCATGCTATTTATTTTATCTTGGGGAACTAGCGTTATGGCTGTCAACTATTTCAACTACAACAAGAACTCCTCAGCTGAGTTTATTCTGATTATTGCTCGATTTGCTAATAATCTCTTCGTTGCCTTATCACCTGTAATTCTGGCAGTCGGACACCGGCAGCTTCGTTCCTGGCTAAAGTCTTTGCTCACACATTAACAAAGCTGCTAGCTACCAGAACATCCTGCTGAAGCACTCTGGACTACAACAAAGACAACACTTAGAAACTATTAGCTTCTTTCTTCAACTTAAATGTTGATGGGTGTGAATACATTTGTGTGGGTGGAGATGGATAGACCTGGTGAGAAGGAAAAGTGTTACCCAGTAAACACTGAATGTTTAGCTAACATTCAACCAGCCTACATTTCTCCGAAGGGTGGACTGATAAGGACTTTAAGCAGACATTTAAAGAACACTGGGATGGAGATCATGGAAGTTTAAATGTTGAACAAGCACTACTTTGTTATTATTATTTAAGAGTTTTGTAACCATCTACTTTTCAGATAACCTACAGTAATATTCTTTTTAAGGTTTTTAGCCACAAGTTGTAATGAATGCTTTCAAATTCTCGAGGAAATCTCTTAAGAATACAGTCCTGTCATATCTAAGCACATGCATTATTGGCCTTGGGCACTGAAGTGTTACTGACCTGAGCTTTGGCACTTGAATCATGACATGTTTTTCTTTACATTAGCATTTTAAAATCAGTCAGTAAAACTCAATTATACACTGTCAATGGGTCTGTTCCTTGCACTCCTCTATTCCTGTAAATGATTGTAAATGTCACCTGACTGCTGCATCACCCAGTGATGTCGGCCATGTGTCCTTTGAGTTGCGTTTAATGTAAGTTTAATTTATTTAACCAGGATTATGGTTTTACATTTTACTGCTTATTTAAGTTAACTTGTTAGATCTTATACTGAAATGTGATTTGTTGCTTTGTGAATTATGATTAAATCATTTTCAAATATCACACACATAGATACATATTAAATTATTTATTTCTTTTGGAACAATTTTCCCCTTTTATAAGTTTGTCTTCAAACTTAGCATTATTAATGTGCAGACCAACATTAAAGTTCCCCACATTTAGAGAACCTATATTGTGATTGTATGGTTTTTCAGTGTTAATTGCAAAGCACAGGCTAGGCTAGGGAACCATGGATACAACCATACAGGAACAGTCCCATAAACATTCCCACATCATTTACGTTTCTTTTTACGAGATCTTTAGAGAAAACAAAACATGCTAACAACATCTAAACAACAGCCACACCAGTTAACATTGCTGCAAAAGAAACAGAATTCCTCTTACATTTCCAGAATGTCCCCAAAAATTCTGTTTATCATTTGTTATAAAGCAGAATCATTTCTAGAAAGAAAATCTTCCAAAATGGTCAAAGCCAATTTAGATTAACACCATAAAACTGGAGTCTAGATTAAAATAAAATACTATAAAACAGATACATCACTTCTTTGATTTGAAATATTTGATGGTTGTAGGTCTTTAAAGGAGATTCTAGTGATAAAACATGAGGATCAGATATATTTATATCAATGTTAACAATAAACTCGAGAGAAACAGATTTCACCCATTGTGCTCCATTTTTGGAGAAGAGATTTTCCTTGTTGTGATATAGAATAAACAGGAACTGAAACTTGAAAGTTTAAGCTATAGGCTTATTAACCCTTGCAACATTGTGGGTACTCTTGACTTACACGAATAAAAATGACAATTAAAGCCGCAAGCGGCATCCATCGGGTCCGAGCTGCCTGGACCCTGCCACCCGATGTCGCCATGACAACAGGTGGTGTAATGCTTTAAGGACCCAACGTATATGAATCCTGTCAAGTTTGGTGCAGTTCCCATTTATTCCTGTGGCGATATGAGCAAACCGTGTTTCATGGCGAGAAGGTCATATTCCGTTGGTTGCCACGGGAACACGCTTTCTGCTATTAGAAAGATTTGAGGAGCGTTTGGTCCTCAACTTGTCAGGAAGCTTCCCACCAAGTTTGGAGTCTGTCGCACGAATCCCCTCAGACTAGTTCGTTCAAATGGCAGTGAAGTCCAAGATGGTGGCCACCCCGTTGCCATGGCAACAGGTGTTTGATTGACTTCTGTGCTGGACTTGGGGTGTGACAGGTATGAATACTGTGAACTTTGGTGCAGATCCCAAGTATTGCTATGGAGATATGAGCAAACCGTGTTTCATGGCGAGAAGGCTTTTCCGTTGGTTGCCACGGTTACAGGCTTTTTCCTATTAGAAAGATTTGAGGAGCGTTTGGACCCCAACTTGTCAGGAAGGTTCCCACCAAGTTTGGAGTCGGTCGCACGAATCTTCTCAGACTAGTTCATTCAAATGGCAATGAAATCCAAGATGGCGGCCACCCCGTTGCCATGGCAACAGGTGTTTGATTGACATCTTTGCTGGACTTGGGGTGTCACACGTATGAATACTGTCAAGTTTGGTGGAGATCCCACGTATTTCTGTGGAGATATGAGCAAACCGTGTGTCATGGCGAGAACGCGTTTTTCCGTCTGTTGCCACGGTAACATGCTTTCTGCTATTAGAAAGATTTGAGGAGCGTTTGGTCCCCAACCTGTCAGGAAGCTTCCCACCAAGTTTGGAGTCAGTCGCACGAATCCCCTCAGACTAGTTCGTTCAAATACGATGTGTGTAAAGTGCAAAAAATGGCAAAAAAATGGCCGCACACGCCAAGATGGCGGGCACCCCGTTGCCATGGCAACATGTTTTCAATTGACTTTTCTGCTCAACTTGGGGTGTTACACGTGTGTGCCAAGTTTCGTCTTCCTACGTTGAAGTAGACGTTGGGGTCCCCATTCATTTTGGGGTATTTTTTTTCCCTAGGGGGCGCTGTTGAGGCAATTTAGCATTGATGTGTATGCGGACCTTAGCATATCGAAATTTTCGCCAGGCTTGACGGGTGTGCCAAGTTTCACAACTTTTCATGGGTGTTTAGGGGGTCATATTTGGGCTCAAAGTTCTTAGAAGGAGAAGAACAATAAACATTTCAACCACAATAGGGCCTTGCCATACTTTGTATGGCTCGGACCCTAATGATTGTGTTGAGGTTTGACTTGCAATAAACAGCTGAAGAAAATCTCAGATAATACTAAAACCTGCATAACTTTAAATTACAAGTTATGATAGACTTTAGAAACATTGTTACAGTCCAACTGTTCTTCAATTACTTGTTCAGTTTAACTTTCTCTTTCAACTTCATGTCTTTTTGAACAACAAAAACAGTTTCTTTTCCCTTCTTTCCATTAGTCTTTGGGGATCTACTCCCCTCTCCAGTGTAACATAAAGGAACTTTAGTCCACATCAGTATCATACTCTTGATTTTCCTCCTTAGCTTCCCATGTCCCAGAGCCACCACCATGGGGCTGAATCCCACAAACAGTGAAGCAGAGAACTGAGCTACACTAAGCAGCTCTTTAGTGTGGTGTCCCCTGTCATGGTTGTAGTACGTAACTGCAGCAACCTGCAGAGTCCAGCAGACCACAAAGAGCAACACCAGCGACATGATTACATGAGCTGCATTTCGTTCAGTGGACACGTGTTTGTCCAGCTCCCCATGGCCTCCCTCTGACCCTGACATAACAGCTCGGATGTGTTTGGCCAGAGCATGAAGTGTGGCCAAGTTGGTGCAGATCATCAGCACCAGCGGCAATGCCTCATTGAGTGCAAGCGAAGTGGAGGCAAAAGCTGAGCCTTGTTGCTCAGATGGGAACTCCCAGACACAGCCTAACAGAGGCTTGGTTGTGCAGCTGATCACCATCAGCTTTACAGTGGTGTTACCACGAACATGAGTGCTGTACAGCAGTGCAGGGATAGAGAAAGCTAAGTTTGCCCCCCACACCAGTGCCATCACGATCCATACCCGTCGCCTCTCCCTCTGTACTGCAAGTGGCCCAAAGGTCACATGCTGTCGCTTCACTGTGGTGCAGTGGAAGACACTGAGTGCCAGAGTCGCCCAACAACCCACAGCTCGCCACCACACCCACAGCAGCATAAAAACTCTGCACCATCCTGGAGACAGAGACACATCCAAGCCCAGGTCCGACACAAAAATGGGCACCGTGCGGAAAAGTGAAGTCAGAAGGTTGGCTAGTGACAGGTGCACCAAAATCGTGTCGGAGGGACCAAGTCTCCGAGAAGGACTCTCAAAGGCTGTCTGAAACACCTGAAAGTAAAAACAAACAAACTGAAGTCAGTCTCACTCAAAACATTCAGCCCACCAAACAATTCAAATGATACAGCATATGTTTTCTCACCACATGGATGACCAAGATGTTTCCAAGAATGCCAGACAAAACCAAGAGCCCAAACAGAATGGCATCTACAGTAAGGACCTCTGACATGGCATCATCCTCTGCACGGCAGCATAGTGTGCTTTTTATTTGTCATTAACATGTACCTGAGAGTAATGCATTGGTGCTTCACACACACCACTGTTGCTGCTGATTCTCATGGTCTTTTATATGTGCACATACTGATAAACAAGTCTTTGCTGACCAGGTTCACGGTTAGTTTAATTCAGTATGTTGGCACTTTCCATGTTTTCTTCCTGCGTTACATCAGCTGTAGATGTAATGCTATCTCAACCATATCAACACACATTTCACTTTTAATATTTATCACATGACTGAATGCTGTATGTTGTAATGGGCCATAGATGTTTACCTTCCTGGCTACTTTACTATTTCCACTTATCTTTTACATATCTAATAATGAGCCAAACCACATAACAAAAGATGGTATCAGGTAATGATGATCATTATAAATCACTGATCACACTGACTAAGCCAGTGAGCGTCATCCTTATCCTAACAGCTAAAGCTAGATAAGATGGTCCCACAGCTTCAGCATTTTTTTTAATCAGTCATCCACACTCTCCCTTGGTACTAATTATTTACCAGGTTCTGGACTTTCTCTCTTGGGAAAAGACAATTATACTTTGGAATAATCTCACCTAAGCAATGTTTAATTAAATAAAGTGTTCAGAGAAATTAAGCATCTTGGTCTCACACCAGTGTTTGAATATTTTCCATTTAGCCTGAATTAATTTTCATCAGAAAACTTATCTTCCTTCATGCAACAAAAACATAAAAAGGATAGCTTTTTCATTTTACATGTTTTTTTTTTTTGTTTTTGTTACTTATTATTCAGTCCAATAGTTACTATTCACAGACTCTAATAATGACTATTCAATTCAGTCCTGAGAGCTGTAGTCCTGCAGATTTTCAACCTTTCCCTGCTCCAACACATGTTGCTCAAATTCATTGGATTCAACAGCCTGTTAAGTTCTGCACAAAGGACCAAATTGAATCTGGAGGCTGCATGATCAGGGTATTAAAGAAAAATGGTAAATAGTCTGTATTTATATAGCGCTTTACTGTACCTGGAATGATACCCAAAGCACTTTACATTATACATCACATTCACACACTGATGGTGGAAGCTAGCCACAACCCATCAGGAGAAATTTGGGGTTCGGTGTCTTGCTCAGGGACACCTCGACATGAGCTTGACAGGCCGAGGATCGAACTGGCAACCCTTAGTCTAAAAGACAACCATTCTACCTACTTAGCCACACCGCCCACAAAAGGTAAACCATAGCTTGAATATTCTTTGAATACCTTCAGATTTCTGCATTAATTTACACTCTAAGTAGAAAATAAACACTATATGTAATTTACTAGCTTATTTAATTATTGGTTAAAATCATCTCATGTTTACGTAACCTTATTGTCATAGCTCTTGAGATGTGTACTACTTTTTTTCAGCCCAATAAACATCACCTATGTGACATCTTCAAAAAAAGAAAAAAAAGAAATCCCTTTTTATAATATGATACACTCAAAGACATGAATTTTAGGCTGATAGATCCCTGTTTTTACACAGAATATCCCCTCACACCTGATAGTCATTCTTCTGATTGAAAATTATAAAAAAAAAAATGTTATCATCAAATTGGTCCACTGCTTTTCACAGATAGGGAATACTGAATAGGTGTTGTGTTAATTTGCTTGATAAGATTCCCTTTATCCATTAAAAAAAAAAAAAAAAAAAAAAAAAAAAAGTTTTTGATTTTTCCCTGCTGCAATTAACTGGATTCAAATTAAATGGCTTTCCCAACGGCTTGTTGTCAGGTGTGTTGCAGCAGGAAAACATCTAATAGCTGCAGGATAGGGACCCTTGAGGACCCTCTGCACAATAATTCATTCATTTGAATCAGGTGTGTTAAAGCAGGGAACCATCTAAAACCTGAGGAACGGTGTTCCTAGAGGACCACAGTTGCCCATCCCTGATCTAAGTGCACCACTATCAATACATACAGACACTGTGGTAAAAAAAAAAAAAAAAAAAAAAAAGGTCCGACAAAGACTCTACTTCCTGAGGAAGTTGAGGAAGTTATATGAATACCAGCATCATCACAAACTTCTACAGGTGCACCATCGAGAGCCTGCTGACGGGTTGCATCACAGTGTGGTATGGGAACTGCACTGCTCAGAGCCGAAAGCACTACAGAGGGTGGTGCGAGCGGCCGAGGACATCACCGGCAGCAGTATCCCCTCCATCCAGGATATTTATCACAGTAGGTGTCTGCGTATGGCACGCAGCATCACTAAGGACACTCAGCACTAGGATATTTCCATTTGCTACCCTCTGGTAGATGATACAGAAGCCTGCCAGCAGGCACAAAAAAACTCTAAGACAGTTACTACCCCCCAAGCTGTCAGACTATTGAACTCACAATAATACTGCACTAAACTACTTGCTACCTATTACTGTGCAGCCATACTATGTGCAATACGAAATTCACTTGAAGCAATATTACAAGTGAAATAGGCCTACTCTACTTACACCTTATTTTTAATCCTACCCGCACCTTAGTATTTTATACATTAATATATTTTCTCTTTTAACAAGTAGGCTACTATTATTGCATGCTATTAGTACTTGATTATTTTTGCGAGTCAAACGGTTCCCCTCATCCCAAGCACTTCATTGCATTGTTGACCCTGTGTCGAAACTGCACATGACAAATAAACAATCTTGAATATTGAATCTATCAGCAAACTTAGGATGCTGTGCTCTTAATTCCAGCTGACATTTATTTGTTGCCGGAATTATATAAAGCATCTGAAAATGAAGCATGTTAATGATGCTGACAACATCTCATCTGTTCTATTATATAAAGCAAATGTTTAAAACAAGTCTTTTAGTTGTTGTTTTGCTTTTGTGGCATTTGTCTATAATGAGAGGTCATTGGATCAATCATGTTGATTAGGTTCATGTTTCCAGGCTGAATAAATAGTCTGAACAACTAAATAAATCATAATTTGATCGTGATTTAAGGCTAAAACTGTGGCAAACCTACAAAAAAAAAAACAGTTCTGTGATGTTACAGCTATTTTGCCTGGTTGTGTGATGACTCCAGGTGAGCTGCCCAGGTTTGTTAAAACCCTCCATCCATTTGGGCTTTCCGGACTTTGGCTGTTATGTCCGTCACTGACAGACGCCTTAAACACTGCGTGGGATGATGACTCACTAATCTGAATGCTGATAACTACAAATATCTCGTGCACGCACCCACGCTCCCAAGCACTGGGCGACGCGCGCTCCTCCACGCGCACTCCCAAACAGCAGGCATCAAAGCATTTGCGCCAATCCAGACAGGAAGAAGAAGACAAATGTGATGGCACGATAGCAGGGTCTTCTGGCCCTGGTACTTACCGAAATAAGTACACGGTTTTTATAAATGCATGTGAGCTGCGAACTACATTTAGGTCAGCCTACTTTTATCTTGTCTTTTTTATTCCGCTTGCACGCCGTGCAAGGTCATTGTCGAGTGTTTTACTCTCTGGTGTTTGATTTTAGTTATTTCTGTTGCAGATGGGCCGAGGGTGAGATATTTTGTTTCACGCGGATTTCGTCGTGTGCACTGAAGTACAGGTGATCGTATGGCAGACGTCAGCTTGCCTTTGTGCCGTCGCCCATCTGATACACTGTGAGCGAAGATAGCACGACGTGAGATGACAACCCGACATCGACCATCACTTCTTGCCTTTTCGGCACTCCTGCTCTGCACATTATTAAATAAGACGGCTTGGTCTCAGCGCAGCGGATCGTCATCGCCTTTGACGTCCTCATCAGAGGTGAGAGGCAGGGATAATGAGGGGACGGCCGCTAACTGGCTCAAACAGATTTCCAACTCTATTCATGGCAATCACGGCCATGATAGGAGACTATCAGCAGAGCTTAAAGAGACAGCTGACCATGTGACCGGCTTCTCGGTCAACACTAGCCGAGACAGAAACATGACTGTCGAATCTGAAAGATCTGGCGATGCACTGACTCTAAGACCGGACGAGGGAGTGTCACCAGTATGTGCCTACAGGGTGATTGAGGGAGGCATTTGGGGGCAGTTATGTTTTCGACACACACTGTTTGGGTACAAGTGTCATAAGTCAGACTGTAGGACAGCAGTATCTTTGGGGAATCTAGTGGCAAATATCCTTATTAATGGCAGTGTACTGTTACAGTGGACCCACGAGGAAGACTCCACAGTGACTGGCCAAAATATAAAGACTGCAGTGTCCGCAGCAGGTCAGCGGAGCAGCAGGAATCCTGGCACAAATGTAACGCAGGAAACTTCAAAATTAAACACTGTTTTCGGAGAACGACGCCACAGACGCGGAGGCTACGAATTGAGCTGCTGGTGGAACGGAAGCTATACTCAGTTTGAGTGCGCAAGTGTCCATCTGGGCCTGGGTTGCAGGGACTTTCTCCTGGCCGAGCTGCACGAGAACATCCCGTACCGCATCTGTTTGCGCTCCCTAACTCCTTCAGATCCAGATAAAAGATCAGACCAGCGGGACTGTGTAGAGTTTACGCTACCACCGTCTGGGATGCAGGACATCGTGATCGCTATGACAACGGTGGGAGGAGCTATTTGCGTAATGCTGGTCATCATTTGTTTGCTAGTGGCATACATCACAGAAAACATAATGAGTCCCACAACGCAGCAAACGTACTCCTATCGCACTCATTCACGTCACTAGTGTTTGTCTAAAGAAATGCCAACATTTTACAAGTTTCAGTCATGGTCACTGTCAGTTGGCTGGTCATTTTTCCATATGATATCCTCATTATGACCAACTGAAGCACAATCTACTGTGGCTCTGCAAATAAAATGCCTTGTCAACCTCTGCCAAGGTGCACTGAACCAAAATTACAGATGACGTATGTTTAGTACAGTAGTTTACTGTGTTACGTTTTTGCTAAAGCTCTCTCTCTCTCTCTCTCTCTTCTGCCACCAGGCAGCAATTAAACAGCAATATAAAGAGCCTATTTAAATGGCTTTGAGTGCATCAGAATCACCAGTGCTCACAGTCTGTGAGGGTGTCCTTGTTGGGAAAGAGAAAAACAAAAGTTCACACATTTCCACTTGACTATGGCATCCCCCTCTTTCTGCTTTTAGTTTTGTATAAGATAGGCAATGTTATTTTTTGTGAAGGGCAATACAATAGTGTACAATCTTCAAATACTGTGCCAAACATCTTCAGCTAGAATGCCTTTTTGTCCTGCTGATTGCAAATAAAGATCCATGAGGTTGTTTTTACTACTGAACAACTGTCTTTATTTTTTCTTATTGTGTGTGAGTGTATAATTTGTTGACCCTCGTTTCTAGGTAAAAATAGAAGCTAAAAAAATTCTGCAAAACAGCTTGCAAGATGGGGTGGATGATAGCAAACTTAAAGAGTATGGGCTGCAGAAATGCTAACGTCAGCAGCCTGCATCTTAACAACCTCCCTACCTGCTAGGAACAGCACAAGGCATCTAGCCAAAAATCAGTCTGTTCTGGGAGCAGTTTCTGGAACTGCTGCTCCAAGAACAGTGATACCAAATCTGGTGCTGATTTTAAAGCTTTAGAAGCAGATCATTCTCTTTGAACTCTCCTATTTGTCCTGGGAGAACTGCATTGAGCAGGTAAAGATGATTGAAGAATGCTGCAGGTGAAAGCACATAGGTGTTGTGCAGAGGTTCACAGGTAAGTCCCACCGCAGCACTGAATATTTTAGTCATTTGACTAAAACATGCTGCTGATCATCTCAAGGGCAAGGGCCATGAAGTCAACCTCTGAGGGAACCACTTCCCCCTGGCCATGGGTAGTCCTTCCTGGATGCAAATAATTATCATTGTTGTTATTATTATTTTATTTTTTCAAATGATCAAACATATAAGACCATTTATAAAATTTTCTATGCAGTATGGCAAAAGTATTAAAAAAAAAAAACATAATAAAAAAACAATCAAACTTGCAACACTTAAGTAATGGCTGTCAACGGACAAAGATTATAGCAAAGTCACTCTTAACTAGCAATTTTATATAAACAAAACCAAATGTGCTTTCTGGGAAATATGCAGAACAAATTGGCATTTACAAATCAGAGAAGAATATAAAGTTTCAAGTTTTTTATTTGTCACATGCACGCGCAAGATGGTGGTGAAATGCAGTCCTACATGCATCTGAGATTGTGTATATATATATATATATATATATATATATATATATATATATATATATATATATATATATATATATATTCTATCTATAGAATGTAAATGGTGGTGCAAAATATAAACCTTGTTAGAGTGACACAAGTAAATGACAAGGTTTTTGTTAAACTTTGTTGTTAAACTGACATCTATGCTCCAAGTTAAACACGACAACAGCAAGACAAGAACAAGTATGACAACACAAAGACAAAAAAAAACAAAAAAAAACAAAAACAAATCAGCTGTCCATTATGTCTCAGAATAAAAATAAGATGTACTTGACTGGAAATTTTCAGCATTACGTCAGCATTATAGATAGATAGATAGATAGATAGATAGATAGATAGATAGATAGATAGATAGATAGATAGATAGATAGATAGATAGATAGATAGATTTTTTTTTTACGTATTTTGTTGAAGCACCCTACACATAATGCTTCAACATATAAATCCTTGCCATCTTGACTATGTCAATGTCTCAGAGTGCTTGACAGATTGCACTTGTGTATGGGGCGCCAAGTGTAAAAATTCAGTATAAAAGTTGTAGCTGACACATTTTCACTATTTATCTCACTTTTCTCACATTTAGCACATTTTTCCTACATTTTCCTACATTTAACATAACTTTTAACCACATGTATAATGGTCAAATAGAACATCTAAATCTAAATTTTAAATCTAAATGCTATATGTTAAATCTAAATGTTATATGTTATATCTAAATGTTAAATCTAAATCTAAATGTTTACATCTAAATCTAAATGTTATATGTTAAATCTAAATGTTTAAATCTAAATCTAAATGTTATATGTTAAATCTAAATGTTTAAATCTAAATCTAAATGTTATATGTTATATCTAAATGTTTTGCAACATTTTGCGGACTTTTCAGCTCTTTAGTTGATCTTTAGACCATGATGTGGAAAAGGAAAAATTTCCAACGAGACCAGCCTAAGCTAATCTGGTCTGGGTATGACAAAGACTGATGCTTCTGGAGAAAAAGGCAAGCATCTTGTTTTTATATGTTTTGACTTTGGCTCAAGTAGCCTGATGAAGCCCCATTTCGTCAAGGGATAGATGGCAGAGGAGCCTATTGAAAAAGAGAAAACAAAGATTTCTCTTAATGGACTGAGTACTTTTAAATAATACACACACAAACTTTGGACATTACAACATTTACTCAGTTAAGGATTAGGAAATGCATTCTTGGTTCACTTCACTTTTCTTTGTGACGTGACGGCAGTGATAGCGATAAATTTGCCCTGGACGTTAGCTACAGCTAAGTAGCTAGCTAACAGTAAAAGTCCGCAAAATGTTGTTTAGAAAGTTAAAAATAAATATATGCATCTTACCATTAATGGTGTGAGAGGTTGGTTGGAAGTGTATTTTGAAGTGCAGCTCGTAAATGCAGAAAGACATTCACAGTAAAGACCTGTGTTTGTGTGTGTGTGCGTGCGAGCGAGTGTTTCCCTACTAGCGTATTGGTTGAGGTTAAAAGGGGCGGGGTTAATTAGCATATATTCGAAACATTTAGATTTAACATTTAGATTTAGATTTAACATTTAGATATAACATATAACATTTAGATTTAGATTTAAACATTTAGATTTAACATTTAACATTTAGATATAAGATTTAACATTTAGATTTAGATTTAACATTTAGATATAACATATAACATTTAGATTTAACATATAACATTTAGATTTAGATTTAAACATTTAGATTTAGATTTAACATTTAGATATAACATATAACATTTAGATTTAACATATAGCATTTAGATTTAGATTTAAAATTTAGATTTAGATGTTCTATTTGACCATTATACATGTGGTTAAAAGTTATGTTAAATGTAGGAAAATGTAGGAAAAATGTGCTAAATGTGAGAAAAGTGAGATAAATAATGAAAATGTGTCAGCTACAACTTTTATACTGAATTTTTACACTTGGCGCCCCATACTTGTGGACACTGCAAGTAGGTTGCAGCTCTGGAAAATGGTGACTCTGGACGATAGCAGGTTGATAAGATTAATCATGATAATGATAAAGATAAGATTTCAGAAACACAATCTTTTCAGCAGAAAAGTAAGATCCAACTTACAAATAAGTTTCCAGGTAAAAATATTAATAAGACAATATGAGAATCTAGATCTAAGACATAAGTACGGTGGTGAATGAAGAAAAAATTTTACAAAGAATTGTTATAAAGTGTTGTGGCGTAGCCATAGCCTGCCTCTCTCTCTCTCTCTCTCTCTCTCTCTCCCCGCCCCCAATGACATCGCTCAATAAAGCCGTATTCAAGATTGTGAGCTCCGCCATTTTAACTTCCTGCTTATGAGGAAGAAGAAGCGTCTGCGCAGTAGTTTTTAAAATTAACTCGAAACGCCGTTGTATCGATTCCTTTAATACAGGGGTGTATCTTGTTTATTTGTCTTATTTTAATGAAAATAGCGACGTCTTGTTAGTTTCTGACAGCTTGTATCGGTTAGTTTCAGCCGGAAAGTCGCAATGCCGAGCCACCCGCTGCGTGTAGCGGTTGTGTGCTCGAGCAACCAGAACCGCAGTATGGAAGCGCACAATATCCTCAGGTAAAGATGAGCCGCTGATAGGACGAGAATAGGAAAGCGACTCCGAAGGAAACGAGATCTTTTCGGTATCGAGGGGTTTTTATGTGCCTGTCACAAGCTGTGTCGGGGCGGTGACGGTCTGCCGGGCCTTAACGCAGTTTAACAATAGACTCCCACCGCAGAGTGTCCCACGCCGGAAGCTGCTCATATTTAACACAACTTTTGGACTGGATTTAGGTTTGAGGGTGGTTAAATTTATCGTTCAGATATTTTATTTTTCCTTTCAACTTCATGGAATTTTTTTGAATGAAGACAACAAGGCCCAAGTTCTTGGGGCAGTTTCCCCCCCTTTCCAAATATGCAAACAGCACCCCCTAGCTGGAAATATTCCGGAAGGAAGGCACTGCAGTTGTGCAATACCGGGTGGTTTATTTTCATCGGCTAGGCTCATCTGGTGGTGGTCACTACAGGAGTTTAATGTCCAGATTTGTGTTATTAAACAGGGGATGTGTGCTCTGTGACTCGGCGTACATCTTTTTTTATTTTTATTTTTTTTTAAATGGCCGTTTAGTTCTCATTGAACATGTTGCTTTTTGCCAAAAACACACTGGGCTAGAATAATCATTCTGGTCCTATGAAATAAAGTTTTAAAATTTCCTTTTTAAGAGGATTTTTTTTTCTTTTTGTATTAAATGGCGCAAGAGATGAGCTGGAAAGGGCTGTCTGTATTGCTTAAACATTGTTTATTACTGTTATTTATGTTGCTTTGCACACATGTGAATGAACATGTGAATTTGCAGACGTGCAAGATTTGCATTTTGATGTGTCCTTATTTGTAAATTGTAGCTTAACTCATTGTTTTGTCCTTTCCTTTCTGCAGCAAACGTGGATTTGATGTGCGATCATTTGGGACAGGGTCTCATGTGAAGTTACCTGGTCCTGCCCCGGATAAGCCTAATGTGTATGACTTCAAAACAACTTATGAACAGATGTACAACGACTTGGTCCGCAAGGACAAGGAACTGTATCCCCTTCACACTCACCTATTCCTCATGCACCACAAGCATATATCATTAGAAGCCACATGAGTAAACATGAGCCTATGTACATTGTGACTATATATATTCATCTTTGTGAGAGTCCGTGCAAGAGGTGGACTTGGAACCGGCACAAAAGATGGGAGTGCACCAGTGGGTAAAACACATGAAGGAACTTAAAAATGTGTAACAGATGAGTGCTTTGTTATAAAATCTTTAAAACAGGGTGGAGAATCACCATGCAACAGTAAGTGCAATTAATCAGAGATTGTGGCATCACCAATGACACTGAGAATTCTGTCATCTTTAAAGCCCTAGGTCACACATTTTCATGGATGTCTGTTACCACTGTTGTTCCTTGTTAGTTTATTCATTTCACTTTTTTTAAAAATACCTTTTTGTAGCCAATTGCGAGCTGTTAAGTTGCAAGAGCCTCAGTTTTATCTACATGGTGAGGAGATGGGAAATGTGAAATAAGCACAAGACAGCCCCATCAGCATAGAAACGGAAAAAGAATAAAGTGACAAAAAGACATGGAGGAACATTTTCATGGATGGGGAATGCTTGAAACTCAATAGAAACCTTTTAGTTTAGTTTTGTTTACTTCAGAGGCTAATATTTAATCAAGATTCGTTCTAAGTAAACAATTTAAAATGGTAAGTGTAGTTTCACATACAGCCTTCTCTGTATGTGTGGGAACAATGAGAAACTTTGGAATTTTAATATGCAAAGCATGTGAATTGTCAGAAGAGTAAAAATGCTCTATTCTTGCTTTTTAAATTACGTGTATATATGTAATCCACCATATTAAATCTAACTGCATAATTCTTGGTGGTCAGCAACATTTGGCAGACACTTTCAACTTACGGTTCGTAAAATATTTATAGATTCTTTTAATTATTTTGATACAAGCAATTTATTTCTTGAGAAGCATTTATTTGTTTTCAGATTAGCCTAGCTTTGAGTAGTTCCCAAACTTTTTTTTTTTTTTTTAAGGCCTACTTAAACTGTTCTTGTTGCAAGAAACTTACAGGAAATGAATATACATTTGGTCTTGCTGCTGCTATTACATTTCAGGTGTAGTTTCTGTCAGCCCATGGTGAGTCAATGTCAACTATGTTTTTCTTCTTGCGTTAATATTTTGTCCTTATTAATAGAAGTTACACATACTGCCTCCTGCAGTGTGTGTAACGTCTTTCTAGTGTTACTGTGTCTGTGCATGGATTTCTAACTCATGAAGCCATTGGACACAATGCAGGATGGTAAATAGCTTCTTTGTAATGCCTGTTAAGGTAAATTATGTTGAGATTTTGGCAGAGTATTAGAAAAGGTTATACTGGACACAATCAGATTTTCTGTTGTTGCTGTTAGCAAGAAATTATAGACTGAATATTTGATAACATTGACATTAAAACTTACTGAATGGATAACTTGCTTTCTAATGTAATACTTGTTGCACTGAAAGTCATCTTTCTCTTTTTTTTCTTTGTGTAATGATCAGTAATGAACAGGGAGCACCACTAGAGGGTGCTGCTGTTCTCCAGATCAAAATCGGACTCCACTCCTGTGTGTTTTTCCACGTTGTTTGACTGAAATGCAGTCAAGCAGAATGAGTTCTGTGTTAAGTCTGCTGTATTTCCATTGTATTGCTCTGGCTACTGCTGTATTCCTTGACCCCCCCCACTCTTCAGATACACACAGAATGGCATCCTGCACATGCTGGACCGAAACAAGCGCATCAAATCAAAGCCAGAGCGCTTTCAGCAATGTAAGGAGAAGTTTGACCTGGTCATCACCTGTGAAGAGAGAGTCTATGACCAAGTGCTGGAGGGTGAGGATTGTCAAAGACTATGTAAAATCACTGAAGAACCAACACTGCTTAATGAGGACCTTAAAAATGCTTCTATGATAAATTGTATTTCAACATCTACAATTCTTACCTTTGACTTTAACTTTATAATGTGTCCCTTTTTATCGTTGGCCCCCAGATCTGAATTCAAGAGAGCAGGAAACTCTACAGCCAGTGCATGTAATCAATGTAGACATTCAGGACAACCATGAGGAAGCCACGCTGGGTGCCTTTCTCATCTGTGAGCTTTGTCAATGTGTGAGTGTCTTTCTCATTATCTCCTGTGTGCCACATCCCTAAAAGGATCAATTCTGTGGTCACTTAATGAGCACTTGCAGGCTTTGTTTAATAAACTTGTCTCTTCACTCTGCAGATCCAACACACTGACGACATGGAGAATGAAATAGATGAACTTCTACAAGAGTTTGAGGAAAAAAGCAACAGACCTTTTCTTCACACTGTCTGTTTCTACTGATACATAATAGAAATTTGCAATATACAGACCACAATCTTAAGCAATCAAATAGAAGATGGACATGCACGAATCATACCCTACAGTCATCTGTGACACAGTGCATAAGTTCTTTGTGCCTGCACAGACACGCAGAAAGATGGGTCAGGACCTAACAAATGACTGCTGTAGGACTTTGTGTTGATGAGTTTTTCCTCTGTGGTGAGGATTGACTTGCTGCTTTCACTCTGCCTTTATTCCCCCTGATTAAGATTAGGCCAAGGTCCTCCATCCATCCCAGTCATGTGAAATCACTCAACCATTTCTCCTCAGGGAGAGCCATGACACCCAAACCCCTGATTCAGAAATCCTCTACAAGTCCCTCTTTTTGTTTAATACAGCATATTTGTGCAGATTATTTTTTTCTTTGATTTATAATTGCAGTTCATTTAACAGATTTTAATTCTAAGTTGGGACTGCGTACATGCGTTTACACATAGGAGGAATATTAACTGAGTTGTGTTTTTGTGCGAACATGTGTTGTATATTAGTTAGGATTAAATTAAAGGGGACGGGATGATAATGTATTACCAAATCCAGACCTCTCAGAGGCTCTGCTCCAGTGTGTTTCCAATATAATATGCTGATTTATATTTAAACTCTGACATGCTGTCTTTCAGGGCATAGTATTTTTTTGTTCTTTCGTAAATGTTGAAAGAATTGAAGCATTGTGATTATTTTGAAACTGCGAGCTCAGCTCTGAGTGCCTGATTTTCTGTATGTACATATGAATCTACTAAAAGAAATATGCCAAAACAAGCATTGACTCTTTATTGCCTTGTAATATTGTCTGCATCACATCCTTTTCTCGCTTTTTGATTCACCAGCACATTAACTGTAAATGAGGGGTGGCAAATAAAGCTTTAATCCCTCTAAACACAGGTCTAATGGTCTTAAAGTAAAATTATTTTAGGCATACTGAATGACAAGATGAAATTTTTCACTGTTCCCTTTTATCTTTAGATGGTTTTGACGCCCAAACACAACTAACAGTTGTCTTCACTCAAATTTGTGTTTTCAGTAAACAGTGAGCTCAGTTTTGTTTTCTTGGTTTTGTAAGCCAATTTTTCAAAGTGCAAATTGCACCAACTGGTTTCCAGAAGAATGTTAGAAAGAATGGTGCAAGTCAACCATGTCCCACATCTGCTGCTATGTCCAGTTTATATATTATTGAGGCGGACGTGCATCACCAACTCATCTTACCATCGTGTGAATCTTTCCAGTCAGTGTCACCTGTGAGATGTTTACCTGTCTGACTAAATATGTTTTACTCACAAGGCCCAACATCTGAACAGACATGTAAATGCCTGGAGAGCAGAGTCAAGGCTGCATCATAAAAAAAATAAAAATAAAGTCTAGTTCTCCCTCTGACTCTAAGGATTACCATAACCTGGATGACTGAGAATCTACACCAAATTTAGGTTTTATGCTAACAAAGATGTGACGAACTTTGTCTTCCCAGGCTTCCTCGTTAGCCAAATTTCATTTCTCTTCAGACATACAGTATATTTATGGGTTGTCCAAATAGGTACAGATAATATTGGACTTCCAGGAACTCTGTTTTGTTATTGAGCAGATAATCCATACTGGAACACTAATTTCCATTTTACTTAAAAACAAGCATACACAGGCCATGCTCTGGTACATGATGATGGGCAGATGTGCAGCAGGCTCAATGAAACTCTGCACTGGATATGATAATGAGGCCTGTAGTCTGTAGGACAGGGTTACTCAGTTTGGTCCAACGAAGGCCACAGTCCTTTTTTATGTTTCCTTGCTACAACATACCTGACTCAAATCAATGAGTCATTGCGCTGAGCTTGATAGGCTCCAATTTGATTCAGGTGTGTTGAAGCAGGGAAACATTGAAATCTGCAGGGCTACAGCCCTAATAGGTCCAACTTGAGTAGCCCTGTATTAGAGTCTATGAATGGTATTTACTGGATTGAAAGGGGTCGTAATTATCAAAGGAAAGAATATAATGTAAATGAAAAAGTTACGCTTTTTGAAGGAAGAAGTGAGAAAAAATTCATGATAAATAATTAACAGGATTTAGAGAAAAATATTCAAATGCTGGTGTCAGATCATGTGCTTAATTTCTCTCAATACTTCAATTAACCAGACCAGCAAAACTGCAAAGAATTCTGTTTTTATATGGATGCTCACATTTATTGATGGTCAGTTAATCAGGTTTATTTGATGTGCTGGTTATTACCAACACTTGGTTGCTTCTTACCCTCTTAATTCCTACTAGAAATTAAGTAGTAAGATATAAGAGTGCTTGAAGTTTTTCCACATGTTGCTTCTGCAGTTTGATATGTTTTACCCTGGTCATGGATGTCAAAACGTTAAGCCACAACATCAAAACCCAAAGAGGACTTTGTGAGCATGTTTCACATTGATGTGCATGTTAATGGAAACATTTAGCCATTTCTGTCTAATGATCAATTCCATGCACTTGTACAGTAAAAACTGTGGTGATGAAGAATTAAAATATTTACGGCAATGGGAAGCAAAATTAAATAATAGGTTATTATATTATTAAATAATAAGTTTGGATATTAACACTCAGATGGAAAGGTGAGGCCAGGAAACACAGCATTAAGGTACCCCTCCAGTCACAGTCCGTATGAAAAGTGTACACACCACTGGTAAAATATCAGGTTTTTGTGATTTAAAAAAATAGACAACCATAAATTAAAAAATCTTCCTACCCTTAAAATAATATTTGTTAGGCCACCTTTTCACAGCGTCAGGCTTCTTGGGTACACACCTGTCATTAATTAAACAGACCAAGTTCAGCTTTTCTTTACATTTATTCAGTTCCATGCTGTGGTAAACGCCTTCACAGTTTTCCTCACTTGCTGAAACACTAAACCCCATTCTCTGAACCAGATTCTCAGTGGCCTAAACTCCTTTTTCTGCTCAAACCCTTTTTTGGCCAAAACTTAAAGCCTGTTCAGGTTTGTAGACACAATTTACAAAATCTCATGCTCATTTCTGCAAAGCACAACAAAACAGCAAAATTCTCAAGTCACTGTACTCTTTTCACACCATGAAACACTTCTTTTGCTAAAGTTGTAAACACTAGCAGCAAAATTTGAACACAACTCCAACACAGTTGTCATCTTTTTAAACACAACTCACAAGTGAAATGAAAAGTCAGTTCAGTGAAAGTGAATGTGCAGGTGGAATGTGTGTATCCATCTACAATGGACAGAAACAGAAAAACAAGAGGAGGAAGATTTTGTGTGAGAGGTGGTGGATAGGGAGAAGGAGGATGAAGAAGAGGCCAAGGAAGACCAAGAACAATCAATACTGATTAAATCTGGATAAACATTGCACCTCATATCTTTATTAATAGGACTAGAGAAGCAGGATAATAAGTCCAACCTAGTGTGAACAGATTCTCTATGGTCAGCATCACCAGGACTTTCAGAGAAGAGAAAGTTGTTTCTTGCTGTACAACATTCGAAACCCAGTCATTTACTCTGTTCTAACTGTAATGTTGATTACAACACGGTTTCTACTTTCTGTACGTGTTTGTAAGTACATTTTCACCTTTGCAGAATTGAAAGACAGTCAGTTGAAAGTGAAATGACTACATGGCCTGTAAAAAATAATGCCACCTGACTCCAGCTAGAGGATGAAGACAATGTCAACTTTATTAACTCAACATTTTCTCTGTCAGCTTTTGATAATGTCCTCCAACACAATAGACTGACCATGAAACAAATGTATAGAGTTCCCTTTACACGCAGCTCTGCAAGCATCAAACTAAAATATCAGTATGTGCAGTTAAGTGTAACCTACGCACTTTAACTCGTTAAGTAAAATTCTGTGTTCATAGGCCTGCTCCCTTTGCTGGCTTCTAGTTACAGTTGCTACTGTTACTGTGTCGTACATATGTTAAAATGTACTGTAAGTAAATCTGAAGTGTATATGCTGTAAGTAGAGTATTTCAGAAGTTTGTGTCTTTCTCTACTGTTTATCTTCATACGTGTTTGAACTGGTTGGAATGAATCTCTGTGACTTTGTGCAGTAAAGAGCTTTTTTTTTCTTACTTTGGTTATTTTGTACAATGACTGTGCTGAATATAGATCTCTCTTTCACAATGCTTTGTTTTTTTATTTTTGTTGTTTTTTTTGTTTTTTTTTGTTCTAAATGTATAAGCAATAAACATTTCTTGATAAAGAAAAAAAATCCTAAATTAACTGATTTCATGGTAATGTTTTGATTTAGCAAGTCTGGGGTTTTGTGAATGTAGTCTGAATTTTTGTTTACAGTTTTTTTTTTTTTTTTAAATAGAGGTTTCAAGTAATGTGTTAGCAATTGGGAAAAATTTTAATGTGATGTCATCATCAATGTCATTTTAACAGAGGCGTGCACACTCGTTATATCCACTGTATGTCATGCATGGTCTGATGAGTCAACCTATCAATAGTGGATAAGTCTGTCATACTTGTACTTTTCAACCCCAACTATGATTGATTTAGGAGTTATATATATATATATGTGTGTGTGTGTGTGTGGAGAGAGCAAGAGAAAGAGAGAATGTGTGCAAAATTGTTAAGCCCAACAAATAGATTTTTTTTTAAAAAAATGGGCAGTCTCTTTTTGTCACCCTTAATTTTGTCCCCCTACTTTTATTAGTGTGTTACGTCCGATTGAACCAAATTCAGTGGTTGAATCAGTGTTGAGAAGGTCTCCTTCATCATAAATTACTTGACTTCTTCTTCACTAGTCAGGATGACAATAGTAAATTAATCTAGTGCACAAAGACGTCTCATTATATGTGACAGGGTTTTATCACATGTTCAATTCCAAATCAGGGACAGTTTGAAGACCTTGACTTTGCTTTTTTTTTTATATTTTTCCCAGGACTTGGTTATTTATTTGAACACTGTAGTCCTAAACAGATTTCTGTGTAACAGTATGACTGCCACCTCCATCTAGATGCACCTGTTCCGCGATCCATTATGCTGTTAGACTGTCTGCTTTTCAACACCATTAATAATGCTTAATGTTACCATGAAACCACATTATGTAAGTAGCTTCTTGCATTTGAGCCACAGATGTCATGTCACTGCTCGTATGAGAAGATTTCAGAGCTTTTCTTCAATACAGCTGAGTGTTTCCATATTATAATCATGCAAATTATTTGCAAAATTACGTCACAATCTTTACTTCTTATGAAAACATTGATCCATTTAATCATCTCTGCAAACGAACTTCACCTTGCACAACATTTATAGTGTAATTACAGAAACATCATCTGGTTTCTATGTAAAGTCATCCCTTACAGTGTATACATTAAATATTAAAATGACAGACTTTCAGGCATCATTTGTGTTATAAGAGGTTAATTGTTTATCTCTCCCAACTGTTAACTAATCTTCTGCCAAAATGACAGTCCAACAGTCTAGTTAGTCAAGAGGGCAGTACACTAATAACTTCTAATCCAGACAGCCTCCGTACAACTCAAACTGGAGTTCCATCCTTTGGTGGAGAGGAACCAGCCTTGTCTTCTCTTTCCATCTTGCTCACACTGTCAGTGGAGGCCTCAGGTTGGTTTAAACCCTCCTCTGCCATCTTAACGTCAGCTTTAACAACTTCTTCACAGTCCTGTCCAACTGGGATGTCACTTTTGTCATTTGCCGATTGGTCACTCACAGAAGGAGGTGGTGTTGTGTCACTTTGTTTTGCATTCACCTCAAGGGCCGAAGCAATCACCTCCTCAACCTGAGGAGGGATGTCGCTTTTGCCCTCTGCTGGTTGGTCACTGACAGTTGGAGGTGGTATTGTTTCACTTTTTTGCTTTGCATTCACCTCAAGGACCGGAGTGATCACCTCCTGAGCCTGAGGTGCTTCACTGGGGGGTAGAGAAAACCCCATTTTTCCTCCAATGCCTGCTGCCCCGGCTGTTGGGGGCGTGAGACTCCTTGCCTGAGCCTCCTCGTCTCCATGCAGCCAGTCCATCTTCTGAATGTGTTGTTTGACAGCATCATCAACCCGAGCATCAATCATAGCCTCTGTCAAAACACCATCCTCAGAGGAATATGCTGCCGCCTAGAATGACAAGGTAAAATCTTTTAAACGCATACTTAAAAGTTAAAATGATGTAGCCTCTGGACTCATGTTAGGATCCACAATGATAACAGGAAACGTACCTGCCAGGCCACACCCAGCTTGGAGATCTCTCTTCCCGACATACCCTCTGTCCGCTTTGCTATCTCTGAGCACTTCTTGCCATAGTCAAACTGTGCCAGCTTCATCCTCCTTTACAGCGTCACACACACAAAACACACATACATGAGAGGTGAGCAAATCTGTCTTAGGCTCATTTCACTGTACTCCAGTAAACAGATAAAGCTTCACATACACAGCCTAAAGCCTCCAGTGGAGGATCACTCTAACCTCGTAACCTGCTGAAATGTGACTGAGTGGTCCAGCCAACTCATTGATTCAGGACATCATTGGATTTAGGCTACAACATCTGTGATGTGGTGTTAGACTGGTACTCACTGCCTGCCTCCGGTGGCTGGCTGTAGCACATATTTGTCAAAGTACAAGCGGACCAGGCGTTCCCTCTCCTCAGGACCTGGCAGACCAAAATTCACTATTTCATCTATTCGGTCATTTATGGCCCAATCGAACTGCTCCGGTTGGTTACTGGCCAACACCAACATAAATCTACAGCCAAAAAGAAAATTAAATTAAACATGATGCAGCTTACCACTGAGCAGAGAACTAGTTTGGGTGGTAAAGGTGTAATAAATAGTTCTGCTGTAAATAAATCCTTACTTGTTGCTCTGCTCTCCAGTGCGGTACAAGAATGCATTCAAAGTGGCTCTGAGGTCTTCGCTGATCTTCTCCTACACAACCAAACAGTAATGTTATAAACAGTTATTTATTTGCTGCAAATGTCTCTGACTAAGATGAGGAATCTGTCAACATTTGATGAAATACCAGCAGACTTACAGTGGCTCTCTTGCGGAGAAATGCATCAGCTTCATCAACAAACAGCAGCAGTCTGTAATAAGACACATAAAAAGTGTGACACGCTTTGCTATATCTTTTGATATCATTGATCCAAAAATAACTGTAAATCAAGATGATGTATTGTAATGGAAAAATCGCCTCATCTTAGTCCTCGTGTAATAAAATATAAAATCAAAGCGCACCCGCGTCGACTCGTGTTGGCCCAGTCAAACACTTTGTGCATGGCAGTCACACCATCACGGCCCATAGGTGCTACATCACCACCTGTCATAATGGCATAGTCCATCGCAGAGTGCATCGCCAGCTTCTGCTCAACACAAAAAGAAATGTTCGAGAATAAGACAAAAAAAAAACAAACAAACATCGGTTGCCTTTATTCTTCATGTTTCCTGCTCTTGGGCTTTCAGAGTACCTTTGCAAACAGTGTTTTGCCTGTTCCTGGAGGACCATACATGAGGATGTTCCTGTAAAGTCCGTTGTTCTGCCTTGTGTTTCTTGTTGCTATGGCAATGTCACGCACACGCTCTTCCAAAGAAGGCTAAAAGGATGAAAAATGGAGCCATCTTAGGAGGTTACAAAACTTTAAAAAAAAATGTATATTTGTTAAATTCTTTACACCCAATGTCCACTTACACTGAGCACAACTCCCTCAAGGGCATCCTGAGGTTTACTCCTTAGCCGTTTGACTGTCTAAATAGATAAAGAAGGACAGAACATTTTAATTTACCATATTATAAACTGTACCTTTAGCTTAAAAAAGGACCCAGTATATATTCGCTACCTTGATCGGATGCTTGACTGCTTCTCCCACTGTGAATCGGGACGTCTCTCGCACTAGAGATGGCTTCCCAAGTCTGGCCTCAATATAACGTCCAGCTACCCCGGTTGCATTTCGGGCTGAATACACTCCCACCGCTAAAAGGGTCAGTCCTGCCACCTAGTGGGGAGAGAGAAAGTTACATAATCAGACTACATAGCAGAATATATACAGCAAAGAACTAATCAGATAACACTGGTTTTCTTAACCAGCATTTAAAGGTGCCATACTTAGTTACTCAGGTATACTAGTTATCCCCTGATGCAAAATATAAGCAAATCATGGAATGTGTTTAAAGCCATTTCTATAGTGGTCAAAAAATACAACAAACCCCTTGCTAAATTATGGCTTTTAGGTGCAATGGGAAGTTTTTATTTGGATTTTAGTCCGATGTCAAATATCTCGGCAGTAGCTGCAGTGACGCTCTAAATCAGCTCCAACTTTATTATTAATAGATAAAAGGAAAGAAAAAAAGTGATTGTCACTGAGGGTGCTGACACACTTCTCCCCTGAAAGGAACTGGTATTATCTGGCCCTGCTTTTAGTGGTAAGAGTAAACACGCTAATAATGGCAATGGAAAATCATTGAATTGACTTGTGAGTTTAAAAGCAGCTTTAGACATTATTCTTTTGCTGTAAAAATGGCAGATCAGAAGAATCTTTAATTTAATTATTCAGCAAACAGAAACAGGTGATCTTACTGTGGCAGTAACTTTGTCCCAGTCTGACACGAAGGCCCTGAATCCTTCCCCAAACACAGCACCTGCAGTCCTGAAAGCACATACGAGCTGTTAGCATGCCCAGGCAGGTTAGAAAAGATCCAAACTCACAAATACTGTATCACAGCATGGTGCAATAGCAACTGAATTTAAAACATTTTCAGTTTCAACATAATTTAGAAAATCAAAACATTACAAATTATCCCCATCATAGACACTGAGAGCTACATTTCACTGCATCTTAAATGAGTATAACTGAACAAAAAAACTACTGAATCTTCAAGAGTAAAGTTACTTACTTTATAGACTCCAGGACAGTCTGTCTGTGTTCTGCAGCCTTCAGACGAATCTGCTCTCGGATTATATCTGCGTTCTCTCTCTCCACACGGGCTCGAGCTTTAGACTCTGCCTCTATACGCATAAGCTCATTCTTATGTCTCAGCTCCATCTCATGCTCAATTGTTGCTATAAAAACCAAAGATGAACAAAATTATAAAACCGCTCAATACGTTCCAGAGGATCCAGCCATCACTGCGACAGTGGTGAGGTCTGCACCTTTCCTCATTGCCTCTTGCTTCTGCACAGACTCCTCTTGTTTGCGAAGGTTCTCTTCATTCAGGATTTGCTGTTATCGGGGAGGGAGAAAAAAAAAATATATTTAATTGGTTTGGCATTTCTCTTATTTCCCAGCATTTTATGTCAAACTGGGGAATTATAAACTCACCTGTTGCCTCAGTTGGTCCTCATATCGTTGTCTGGCCAGCTTATCCTGATACTGAGCTCTCTGTTAAGAGACAGAAAACAACCATAACCATACAACCTGTATTATCCCATTTTACAGCTGCCAAATACAAGATAAGATTTTTTTTTTTTTTTCCCCTCTCTCACCGCTTGGTGCTGCTTGGTCTCCTCATTTAGAGTTTTCCTCCTCTCCTCACCCTGGATACGTATCTGGTCACCTTTGAGCTGCTCGACCGCTGCTTCATACTCCTGTCCAATTTCATTTTAAAGAATATTTGTTACACCAAAAAATATGAAAATACTGTGTTATCCTTTAATTCTGTTTCATCTATCTGCCATTTGGCACTAGTCAAAAAACGGACACACTGATCAGTATCATCTGAGAAATGAAAACCCCATCTTGGTATAAATGTGTATTTTTTATTCACTTAAAAGTCTTTGAAAATGTTTTAAAGGTTCAAACCATTGACATACAAAAGAGGAAAATTTTGGGCTTTTACATATATATATTTTATAATGCTGTCCAGTGTGTATTCACCACCAAACTCCATCAATTAAATGTGTACCTACATTAGCTTCTGTGTTTTAAGAGTTAAACTGCTCATATTTCAATACAGTTAAATGTCTCTAACTTTTAATTTAGTTCAATTCATTAACAGTACCTTCATTTTACTCTGATGTTCCAACTGAGTGCTCTGCTCCTGCATTCTAGCCAAATCCAAAGCTTCTTTGGCATGTCCTGAGAGAGAGAAGAAACATGACACAGTTCAAACATGTAAATGGTTTCAGAGAGTCATGCTGGTCAGGCCTCCTGGTGGACTGGCCTCAGATTTGTGACATGTGTCTACCAATGAACTCCTATAAAAATGATGGCCTATTTGAACTCATAAAAAATCTTTCAAGTTGAAATCATGAACATTTCAAATCATGGGTATGTGTGTGTTACAGGGTAGAAGTTAGTTGTTGCAAGCCAAACAGCAAGGTTGTGACCTTTGAACCCCGTTCAAATGAATGTGAATGAATGAATGTGGATGCAGTGTGGCTCGTTTATATAAGTAACAAGTAACTTCGCACATATTAAATTGTCAGTGTGTACAAATGCAGACTTTGTATGGACCACGTTATTAAAAATAAAATAAAATAAAGGGCTGTTGCATCAGCATCACAGAGGCAACCAGCAGCATGAGCCGAAGAGCAGCAGATGGGATCAAGACGCTGGAGGTATTTTGACTTTCTAATCGCATTAATGTTGCAATTTGTACAAATTGCCTAAACTCAGGCTGGACCTCCGAAACACTTACGGGACTTGTCGAGCTCCTTAGCCGCCTGGGCAGCCCGCTCCAGCCCGGTGGGATCGAAGTTGCTCCATTTGTCCTTGGGTTTATCTCCACCGTTGCCGGAGCCTCCGGCTGGCGGCGGAGGCGGTGGAGGCTGAACCGGTAAGCCAGGAGGCGGCTCAGGCTGTCCTTTGTTCAATCCGAACAGCCACGACATTTTACCGGGTGTAAATAAAGCACAGTTTGTCCGGTTCTATATGAAGAGTGAGGATGGCAGCCGCTACAAATCTGTCAGTACACTTCCTCCACACGCGTGTCACGCTGGAACATTCTGAGCATGCGCTCAGGCCAGTTGAATAACAGCGACGACAATTGGCCAATGTGCAGTATTTCTTGTTTTAATTGGGTGTTTGCATAGAGGCGTTCTTTGGAGGTCACTCGTGTAGGTCTGCCCACACACTTCATACGATAGCCGCAAAGGTTCAGAACGTATGAAACCTCTGTTTGAATCAGACTGCATTTGGTTTTGTAAGTCAGAGGTTACTGACGTTGCACTGGTTTTACAGATAAGTTTCTGGACAGAAACGTTTACTGGGTCTAATTTATTTGAGGCCATCAGACGTTAATTGTGCTGGAGGACTGCTAAGACATCAAACTAAGGGTTTAACACTTTTGTACCACCCACTGAATGGACAGATATATTCCTTCTTTTGTTTTTTACATTTAAGAAAAGACCTTGGCATCATGGGAAACAGCCGAGCTAGATGAGCAGTTTAGGGTATAACCATACCCTTTAAACAGCTAAGAATTTTTAAATACCCTTAAATAAAGACAGGACAGTTAAATATATGACAAAGGTGTTTAATGAACTAAGCATTTAAAGAACACCACAGTAAATGGTGAAACATTTATTTACACAGAAACAAAAACCTCTTTAAAACTTAGTTTAGTAGCATCAAATCATAACTTAAGGTTGTATGTGATACACACAGCATTAGAAATGAATAATAATGTGGTTTATCAAGATTCTGAAGACAATATAACATTTAAAAAGAGGCTGAAGTCAGTCTTTCTGTTGATAGACATTTTCCATGTTGTTTATTGTCAGCTGCATCTTGGATAGTGATGATTAACTGGTGATTACTACAGTTAAAGCATTTCAAGAATACTCTTCATGAACAATGAACAAAGATTTTTTTCTTTTTTGTTAAATAGATGCATTGCTTACGGATAACAACTAAACCAAGGTCCTCAAAGGTCAAGAATCCAGACACTACAGCAGTATCTGTCCTGCTGTCTTTCACCAATAGTCCCATATTACATGTAGCAAGATCCTGGTGTCAAGAGGTCGTGATGAATGATTGATAAGTCATCACAAGAACAAAGTAATTATTCAAGTAAATCTTACATGAAAAGCATCTTGAATACATATCAAAAGCAGGTGCATCTGAACAGTACCAACAATCCAAGAGCACTGCTCTTTTAATCCCAAAACAAGTGGTAATCCAAAACTGTAGCATGTCATTTACTGTAACATAACACGAGAGAGGACGCCAGGAGGCTCTTTGCCGTCACCCAACGCTGCGCGGAAGCCTTCTTGCTGCCGAGCTCGTGCCAGTTTTGTAAGTGAGAGAAAAGTCCGAGGTTCTGTGATGGCCAGATCGCTGATAACACGGCGGTTGAGTTGAACACTGCTCTGTACGCATGGGGGAAAAAAAAGAAGTGTGAGCCAGCAGCACAAAAACTGTCAACTGGTGTAATGCTGTAAAATCCATCACAACCAACCTTTATAAGGTTGTGGATGAGGGCAGGATACTTCATGCCGTGCTCTCGTGTTGCTGCTGCAATGCGGGAGATCCACAGCTGAAGAAGCAAATGCAAAAAAAAAGTTATACAGAAGTTTCACATAATTTATATAAAACTACTTATGTGAGAAGTCAGCAGTCTTAAATTGGTCATTTTAAGACAGAAGACAGAGTACCCAACTATGTAGGAGCACTTACTTTAAAATCTTCTGGGTTACATATAAACAATGTGACCATTAAAGTGGACATGATTGGTAAGCGTTTCCAACTGCACCGTGACTATTAGTATTCAGTGTCAAGTTTTTAAGACCTAAATAAGCAAACATCTAGCACTACAAACTGCAAACATCAAGTACTTCATGAAAATTAATCAAATCTAGAAAAGAAAAAAGCATAAAATACATAACTTTAGAGAGGATTGGTAACCTTCACTCAATAGATAGCTGGATGTTAACTACCGCTTTTATGTTTCCAAGGTAACTGTTTTGAAAATTTTGCCAGAAAACAGTGGATTATAATGAATTGATAAATCAGACAAAAAACAGGTAACCACAAACAGCTGGAACACCGCTGCATTGTTTAGCTTCATCCCTTAACATGCGGGTTCCATACTTGAATGCAAATGTGTCCAGAATGCCAGCCAGTGAGTTTGAGGTTCACAAAATTCAATCATTTGCAGGTCTCACCCTCCTCATGTTGCGTTTTTTAAGCTGCCGAGCTTTGGTGGCGTAGACGAAAGCCCTTCTGACAGCCCGCACGGCCAGACTGTAGCAGCGGTTCTTCCTGCCTCTGAAATGCTGTTGGACAAAACGACAGCATGAGAACAATTATCCCATCATTAATTTAACCTTGAAGGTAGCTGGACCAAAAAGTACTCTAAGCAGTTTTTTTTTTACTATTTGGGTAAGATTAGGCATCACTGGTCCAGGAAATAGTCACAGCCTTACCCGAGCATGTTGAAGAAGTTCCTGGACTTTCCAGAACCTGTCGGGTCCACGGCTGCGAATCCAACAAGGTAATGTTAGAAATACCATCTTTTGCCTTTTAATTACTTGACTCTGCTACGCTCTCTTCAAGTACAAAATAAAAACAGGGTGTTAAAGTGACCTTAACACAGGTCCCCCTGTACACAGACTCACTGTTACGCCAGTTCAATCACATGCCGTAATACTGACGGAAGGGTATGTTCGTTTTATAACCAAGTAATGCAGAACGTGGCAAACCAGGAAAGAGTTTGTGGTGTGTTTATGCCAGTTAAATCAGTTAAGAACCGTGGATTACTTTTTGTTTAAAAAAGAAGTATAATATAAGTAAAACAGGCGAAGAATATGCCAAATCGAGTCGAGCAATCGCTAAAATTGTCGTAAATATTGGACATCGAGGGAAATAAAACAGGCGCTCCTACCACGGGCAGTGGCGCAGGTACAGTGGTGCATGCTGGGATAGCAGGCAGTAGAGGTCAGAAGAAGTGATACTTGGAGCTTTGAAATGTCGGTTGCCGGTTTTACGTCCTTGAGCCGTTGTGTTTTGGCGTTCCGCTCCTCGGCGGGATTTGTGGTATGCTAATAGTTATAAGTTTTAAAAATCTGTGGTCTTTTCTCCCATTAACTATATCAAGCTTTTCTCAGAAAATCTTCACAAGATTGCCTTTTGACAGCCAAGGGTCCGCCTATACTCTGGAGTTTATCTACTAGCAGTTAGCTATAGCGCTCAGTGAGTTGTTAGACTTATTCAAACCACAAGTTAAGAATGTAAGAACATTTTATTAATCAGTTGACACATGTTTAGCTTAATGATAGACCTTTTGAAGTCTACGCCAAACCCAAGTGTGGCAATAAACAGGCGATAGAGAGTAGTAAACATCGTTAGCTTATCAGTCTAATAGCAACATTCAGTCCGGACAGGCAAACTTTAAACATAATGGGTTGCTGCATGTAAAGATGTGGCGTCTTAAAATGTTTAATGCATGCTATAATGATTGTAGTCATTGATAAAGATATTTTTGCTGCGTATTGGAGGTTTGTGTGATTATTTTTAATGCTAGTTCTTTAATAGGCTTAGCAGTTTTTTCAGTTTATTTTATTATTCGTTTTGTTTATTTTGTTTGTTTTTCACAAAATATCTTATTTAGCTGAAAAATAACAAACTCAAAGGAGCTAATACTTCCTACTGATGAAGTTTAAAGGGAGAACTGAAAAATTTAAAATGCTGATACCACTATGTTTTAATCATTAGTGCTGCTTACCCATATGTTAAGTGCTATAAATTAACTGGAGAATGGGTAGCTAGGTCATTCTTGTTTTTACCCCATGTCTCTACTGCCAGGCTGTGCGGTATGCCCAGACAGCAGCAGCTCCAGCAGTTCAAACCAGAATAAAGAAGTTCCAGGTGTACAGATGGGACCCAGACACCCCTGGAGACAAACCCCGTATGCAGACCTATGAGATCGATCTCAATTCGTAAGTGCCAAAGCTTTTTCTGCTGCTCTAAGGAAGTCCAGCACTGTGTGGGCCTTCATAGTCATTTGTCAGTTATTGGAATATGCCTGTGATGTTGCACAACATGAAATTTTAAAGTTCAAAACTAATACATGAGGTGGGGGTAAATCCACCATTCTCATAAAACAAAAAGACACATTGGGGTTTATTAAAGTTGCTCCTGAAGGCTAAATTATAGTTTTGGATGTATAGTCAATTTAGTGATTTTTAAGGCCCTTATTGGTTAAGAGTTAGTTCAAAGAACTGTGTTAAATCCAAGCCTGTTTGTCAGCATGAATACTCATCAGTGTTGGTAATTTACAGCTTCTGGACATGTTTATTCGTACTTAAGGAGGCATGTTATTTAGGGCAATAGCACTTTCCAAGCATAAGCAAAGCCTTTCTTAATTAATTGAGTACAGCCCTTGGTTGTATATATAGCTAAAATAGTTCGGACAGCTTGGCATATTTCCAGTACTTCTTCCTTACCTGTTGATTAATCGGCTTTTATAGACACACAGCTCACTTCTGTCAACATGTTACAGCAACCAAAACAGTCCTGTATTAAAAAATGGTCCTCAGGAGTAATACCTGTCAGGCGTTTGGCTGATCAAGGGAACACTTTCTCTCCTTTTGTTTTCTTTATCTAGTTGTGGCCCTATGGTTCTTGATGCCCTTATCAAGATTAAAAATGAGATGGACTCCACTCTGACTTTCCGCCGTTCATGTAGAGAAGGTCGGTCAGCATCATATGGGTTCATTAATGAAATACAGGAGGTTGTTAAGTCCTTGCAACCAGTGCACTGGTTAAACCCCAGCTTCATACCCCTTCTTTTTGTCTTCAGATTCTCTCGTAAGTTATATTAAAAGCTGTTTTTGTTTGGTGTGAATCAGGTATTTGTGGATCCTGTGCAATGAACATAAATGGAGGAAACACACTTGCCTGTCTCAACAAGATTGACACTAACCTTAGCAAGCCAATGAAGATTTACCCACTGCCACATATGTATGTGGTCAAGGACTTGGTACCTGTGAGTAAAAAGTCTTAAATTGTGAGTCACCATTAACAGTTACAGATGTGCGTGTGTTTTAGAGCTTAACAAACAGAGCTTCGACAGTCATTGGTTGCCTTTTTATTGGTTTTTGTATCTGAAATTTGGTGTATTTGTAACAGGTAGAAATGTTTCTGTGGCTACTGAGATTGAAGCAATAATTCACTCTGACATTTGCAAGCTGGTTAGTGTTTGACTGTAAGTATTGTGTCTGCAGGACATGAGTAACTTCTATGCCCAGTACAAGTCTATTGAACCATACCTGAAGAAGAAGGATGAGTCACAAGAAGGGAAGGAGCAGTACCTGCAGTCTGTAGAGAACAGACAAAAGCTGGTATACCATTGTCTTTAGATATGTAAATACAGACAACCAGGACTTCCTCTTATATGATTGTTAACATCCTGTCTTAATTCTGTTTTTTGTAGGACGGGTTGTACGAATGTATTCTGTGCGCCTGTTGTAGTACGAGCTGCCCGAGCTACTGGTGGAATGCCGACAAATACCTTGGGCCGGCTGTGCTAATGCAGGTATGTGTTTGACCCCAAAAACATGAAAAATAGTTAATTTTACTCTATCTTACTTTATTTATGCAAGAAATGACTGTGTACCTGAATATTGTGACCCCTATTGTTGTTGTGTCTCAGGCGTATCGTTGGATGATTGACTCCCGAGATGAGTTCACAGAGGAGCGTCTGTCCAAGCTGCAGGATCCTTTCTCCTTGTACCGCTGCCACACCATCATGAACTGCACCAGGACCTGCCCCAAGGTAACCTGTCAGAACACCACATTTGTGGGGGGGGGCACTGAATTATATAGACATACTAATACCAGGTGCAAAAAAGATAAAAACACACACTATTACATAAACCTTTATAAAGTACAAAAAAAGTAATGAACGTGTTAACTCCGATGTTGCAACTTCGCCTGTGTTTCCAGATATTTTTACCTAGCTTGTGTTTGTGTAAGTCCTTCCTTATGCTTGTAAGTACTTTTGTCAAGGCTGAATAATAAATAATATAAAAAATAAAAAATTGTTACAAAACCTGTTTGGGATCAAAATAACATGTAAATCACCTCTCAGTTGGTTCCCTTCCCCACCCAATCGTTCCAGTTTAATTTTAACAGTTTTGTAGCTGGTTACCAAAATATTTTCCATTGACCAAAACGTAATGAATTTGCGTATAAATGTAGATTCTCTTTTTTTGATTCTGAATGTTGGGAACTACTGATCTACAGGATGTTAAATCTAACCTATTTATGATTTTATACCATTTTAACAAGTTCTGTTTTAAGGCTCATGTTCCCCTCACCGTTTATTGGAATATATTCTCTCTGTTCTTCTTCTCAGGGCTTGAACCCAGGAAAAGCAATAGCTGAAATAAAGAAGATGATGGCCACATACAAGGAGAAAAAGGCAGCAGCTGTCTGAAACCTTTGTTGTCCTCTTCTTTAACTCCAAGATGAAATTCTATATTGATTTTTGAAAGACGCTTTTTGAGGTCTAATGGGCCAGAACACCAGTTGTCTCCACCCCCAGCAGCACACATTTCATTTCATGTCATCTGTGTTAGAAATGTGTGTGTGTTGTGTTGCTGGATGACTTGGTGTTATACAAGCGCACAATTACAGTATGAATGCAGGAGAGTGTGTGTCTGAGACTTACCTGTACCATAACAGATTTATTTAACTCCAACTCTGCAGTGTGGATGGTAATGCACCTGGATGACATTTTGCTTCAGGCTAAAGTTAAAAAGGGCCTTTTTCTTGTGTGTAAACACATTTTTTGGCTTGCTGCCTTTCAGTTTAGCACATGGCTCATAGACTTTAAGTGTACATGTTCCTTCAGACCCAATGTACCATACCGACATCCTTCTTTGTTTAAATTTAAAATAAATGGCTTAAATATGTGAATCTGTTTCCACTTAATTGCTGTTTATTTCCTGTCTAGTCATGCTGCTACTGCATAGTAGCAATCATTATCAGTAAGTGTCCTCTAGATGTCATTGTGCAGTAGCTAAGTTTAACAAAAACTTCAGTGCTTAGACATTTCACAGGCAAATATTTGTGTGAAGAGATGATGTATTAATTCAGACTTTTAAGATTATTATTGTATGTAAAAGATAGTTTATCTATAAAAGACAAGATTTAGTATTATGTTACACAACAATAGTCACAAAAAAATATAATTCATAGGAAAGGAAACAAGTTGAGACCAACATATTGCATTTATGCCATATAATGTTTTACTGATGGACACCAGTCAGGTCACCGTAAGACTGAACGTCTGTGTAGCCGTACTGTGTTTTACGCGTCAACAAAAGATAGAATATATAAAACAAAAGAAAGGTCCTGCTTGTGAACTTGTCTTATTACTGGTCTGGTGTTTGTTTTCAGGTGTCTTTAACTCATTCTGATATAGGCTATTCTATGTTTGTTATGCATGAAATCACTAATAACTCATCAGCGCATCCACTATTTCCTCAGAAACACAGTGGGCGGGTTACAGCCGTGATTCTGTTGCGACCCGCGGGGGCCGGTGGACGTTGGAGGTGAGGGGTGGGGGGGACCGAATTGAACGGGGAGGAGACTGCATATGCGGGGTGGTACAATGTGGCGCTGCAGGATCCTCCTGCACTCACAGGACGCACCAGAGCTGGTGGAAGTCGGAGCTAATTGAATCAAAGTTAGGTAAGATCGCTGGGGAAAAAAGGGAAAACAAAAAAAGAAAAAAAGCATCCGCTTGGGTTGTATTATCTTCTCATTTATTTATAAAGTTTTGCATCCATGAAATTAAAAAGTTAACAAGACTTTTATTTAAGTTTAGAGGAAGCAGTTAATAGACATGTATACACTGTACGCAGCCTGTCCTTTAAATACGTTTAATTTGCGTATTAGTATGATTCATATAGAAAAGGAAAGCGGGTATTTAGCTTTTATTCTATGTTAATGGATGTTGAGAGTTGACATGTGGTGCAGTGTTTTCACCAGAGAAAAGAAGGAGGAGGGACTTCACGGTACAGAGATGGAGAGAAAATTAAACAGAAAAAAAATCAGCTTCCTAAGAGCTGGGGTCAACAGGGACTCAGAGGAATAGTCTTTATGATTTTTTTTTTAATTTGGGTATTATATGTTCTTTCTTTCTTTCTTTCTTTCTTTCTTTCTTTCTTTCTTTCTCTCTTTCTTTCTTTCTTTCACTCTCTCTCTCTCTCGCTCTCTCTCTCTCTCTCTCTCTCTCTTTTCTCTCTCTGTGTCTCTCTCTCTCGCTCTCCCTCTTAATTCCAAATAAATGGATGAACAGAGCATCTCCTGTAGCTGTCCTCAAAGTGTGTGGGTCGGGGGGGGGGGGGGGGTTCTCTGTAGCTGGAAAGGAAAGGACTCAGTTGGGAGAGGGGGGGTTAAATGCTCCCAGATGTGTGCTGTGAAAACATATGGTTTCCGATAGCCACCGTGATGCACAATAAGAATTGTGTGTGTTTGTGAGTGGTACACAAACACTCAGATTTATTGATACACATACAGAACTTGTGCAGTGTTTCAGTCAGACTGCAGTCTGCACACAGTCACACACACACATAGTGTATGATGTGTAAAAGACTCATAATCACAGCTGAGTTGTCTGTCTGAAGCGTAGTGCTGCAGGGGAGGAGGAGAAGTCATACTTTCCACAAAGTAGTTTGGTATTGGAAGAAGTCAAGGTGACTGAGTTTATTGTAAGACAGTGACTTCCTGCATTTGTCTGTTCCGTTTTCGAGGAATGTTTCTGTAATTTGTGTCCTCACGTCATTTTTGCTGAGCCTGAGAGTCTTTCAAGTTTGTTGGGGTGAAGGAGAAAGAAAATGGGAATAAAGGAGAAGGAGGGGGCAGGGTTGGAGGAAATGACCAGTGAGGACGACAGAAGGGAAATGAAGGATGTGGAGACCAACAGAGGGAGGGAAGAAAGGAGAAAGGGGGGGGTCAGGAGTCTTCTGTTTCCTTTCCTGGAATGCAGCCTCGACACCGTCTGCTGCAACGAGGGAAAAAGTAGAAAACAGAGAGACATTCTTGCTGTCAGAGGTTTCTCCCCCTCTCTTGCTCTGTGTGGCTGTTTGAGGCCAGTGGAGGGAAGATGATGGGTGAAGGAGGGCACAGAGAGGGGAGAGCAGTGGGGGGATTTGAAAGGTGACAGAGGGCAGGAGGGAAAGAGAGGAGGAGAGATTTCAGGAGACCAAAAGAACACCCAGCACTAACAGCTTTCTTCCCCTCACACAGCTTTGTTCTCATCTTCTCCCCAGTACAGAAGTCAGTCTACATCCCTGAGTGACAATGAGAGTCCTCCTCTTAATCTGCATGCCAGGTAACTGCATCATATTCACCCAAAACCCCTGAAAACTGGTTTCAAGTTTTATTCTGTAAGGTGTGTTGCAAAATGTGCACCAATTAAATTCAAAATTAGAAAAAATGATTAGCATCCCTCTCGTGTCTGCACAATAAATATGAATTTGCAGATATAAGCTATTTTTTTAAAATGATAATCATGGTTTGTTACATTTAAAAACAGAATTAAGTGTAAAAAATGGCACATTGTGATTTTAACGGGGGATTTTATGCCAGCTGTTTCTTGGCTTTAACTTCCTGGGTGGTTGTCGGGTCTCTGGGAATCCCACAGTAACAGACAAATGGGTGTCAGCTTTAGTATGTGCAAAAAAAAAAAAAAAAAAAGATAATGTATTTCACAAATCATTAATCATTGGCTATCTGTCATCCTTATATGCCAGCTGGAGACTGAAAGAAAAGAAACCACAAACTCTTTTCACTTTTTGATCAGAGACAAGTTATCTAACCATTGATTAGCATCACATGCATATCTTCACCAGCTCTCTCCACTTCCTTCCAGCAATAGGCCACAAACCGACTATGTGTTACAGAGGTTAACGGGCTGAACTAAAACTGAAGTAAACAATCTGCCAGTATTTGTTTTCTTTATTTATAGATGTGAGACATGACAGTAGAGGAGCTAATGAGATGGTCTGACTCCAGCTAGGAACACACTGACTCCAGAAAAGCTGGCACACTAAAGCAAAATGCAAAGATATGGAAATCCCAGTTTAATTTAAAACAACACAAATATGTAGAAACATATAGAGAGTGAGATTTTTTTAAATTTGTTTTTTAACATTCTGTTAATTTTAAATTAGATGGCTGCAGCACATTTCAGTAAAAAGGTGCTGCATCACCACTGTAAGGGTTTGGAAACAGAGCAGATCACCAGCTGTTGTAAACTGAGACGTTTTCCTCATTCTTGTTTCTTGAAGGATTTTAGCTGGACAACAGTTTTGATCAACTTAGATGGTTTTTTTTTCCCTTAAAATTTTTTTGTTTGTTTTGTCTGTTTGCTTATGTTTGTTTTTTTTTTAGGTAACAGGTCTGGACTAAGGCAGGCCAGTTTAAAACCCAGCAATGGTGCTGTGGTTTGACATTGTCTTGCAGAAATGAGCAAAAAAAAAAAAAAAGAAAAGTTGTTGCTTTTTTCATGTTTCTAGTGACTGCTATAGTTTCTCCTGCAGTAATACAAGAGGAGGTGGAGCGGAAGGGTATTTTGATGATTGCAGTCTACAATTTCACTACTACATTAGATGTTAATAAATCCATACTCTTTTAAACAAGCTTTAACTTGGATTAACTATTTGAATTTCAAGCTAAGAAAAAATTTTTATCTTTTATTGTTGAACTGTTTGTCACTGCAGTCTTTCACAAAGTGGTGGACCTCTCCTCATTGGCTCTGATTTTCTGGGAAGGTGTTTTTTATCCCAGATCATTTTAATGACTCATAAACAAGTTAGCTTGTTTAATCATTTAAAAGGAAAATTTTATTTCTAAATGTACACAATTTCCCCCATTTTATTTATTCCCTAAGAAAGTGTACACTGTAAAAATAAATAAATATAAGATTTAAAAACTTAATGAGAGAGTAGATTATAGGTTTTCTTTTAATTAAACCATGTAAGAAATACAAATATGTATAATTACTGACTCCCAACCCTTGCATGTCTCTTCTTTCTGGCTGACTGTATTTGTCTAAAATGTCAACAGTTCTGCTGCTTGCCCAGGACCAGTATCCGGAGCAATTTCCCTTCCTGGGTGAGTTCACTGGGAGTAAATTTGGCCTGCATTGTTCTAGCTCAGCACTGAACTGTCCACATCTGTTCCTGATCTCTTTCTGTTCTACGATGTGTCATCTAGCCTCAAGGAGTTATCTCCTCCTGCCATAGTTGTTAACCACCCACAAAGCAACTATTTTACTGTGTAAATACCCCTCTGAACATTCTGCATCCTATTAAATGCAAGCATTTTGCGCATGAAGTCATGGATTACAGACTTACAAGCTTGTTTACCTCTCACCAACGGGCAGGTGGTTCATTGTACATGTCGCTGTGCTTTCTGTGTGTGTTTTGACTCTAACTCTTGATGTTTTGCTGCTTCACAGAGGACTATGGAGTGGATTATTTTCCAGGTAAAACCTTCACATGCTCCTATTGTTTAAATGAAATGAATGAAATGTTTAAAAGTAAACATGAGATTTAAAAAAAGTCCCTCTCCTCTTGGTTAGAGGGTACAGATCCTAATGCTGGAACATACCAGCAGCAGGTTCAACTTGACCCTGTAGTCCGTCCAGCAAAACCAGGTAAATCTGATAAACTCTCTTCCAGCCACTGTCACATATTTATTCATAAGGCTTTCATAATTAGACAAACTGATCAAAGTATCATGCGTCTCCTGTGTAAATCTGTTGTTTTATTTGAATGTCAGATTTTGAGACGGAGCCCACGGAGCCTGGCCCCCTCGGTAAGCAAGCTGCAGAAGACAGGACTGATAGGCTCTTTATGTACGAGGAGAGAAATAATTTTGTTGTTTGACTGATTCTCAGACTGCAGAGAGGAGCAGTACCCATGCACCAGGCTCTATTCAGTCCACAAGCCATGTAAACAATGTCTCAACAGCCTCTGTTTCTACAGGTACAGTATTTAAAGCATGAAGTCGCTTCAAATGTACAGTTCACCCCAGGATGGAAACACAGTCATTATCTCTGCTGCATTTATCAGTAACCACCCTCCCCTTAAGTTAGTCTAAAACAAATACACTACATTGCATTGATCAGTTTCCCCAACAATGCTGTTACTCTTGGAGAAAGCAGAAATTATTAAATCTTTTCATCCAGTTTGCCGAGCATTAAAGCTCAATGTAACCTTGAATTTGTGGGACTTTTTCCTCATGAATTTGTATAAGTGCTGGTCTTTTCTGCATCTTGATACACCACATTAAGACTGAGGCTTTTGGTTTCTAAGACGCAGATGTCAAAACGATACTTAAGAAAATGCAAACAAGATGTACAGAAGGCAAACTTCTTCCTGCAGACTTAAAGAAAAAAGACTACTTGGGTTCTCAACAAATTTCTCGCAGATGTTAGTGAAAACTACGCAGCATTTGTTGAGAAACATATTTGGTAAAGAAATTCAGTAGAAAACACGCCACAGAGGTTTTTTTTTCTAACAACAAAAGAGCACGGATAAACTTTGATGTTTGAGCTACACAAGCAATAGTTACTTATCAGATTAAGTTTTTATCGATATGACTGATAAGGGATGATTGTGTCTGCTCTAACATCATTATGCTTCCGTTTTCTGCTTCATGTGAGTTTTTATCTGTTTTCTGTTAGTTTGAGACGGGTGTACGTTATCAACAAGGAGATCTGTATGCGGACTGTGTGTGCACATGAAGAGCTTCTCCGAGGTGGGTTCAGTGAATGCCATGAGTCTCTGTGTAAACAGTCAGGTCTGTGAAATGTACTCAGTCCTCAGGCTAAACATCCTGATAACTAAATGTGACTAAATGTGAGGTGAGGTGAGTTTTACATAGGTTTTAAATATATCATCGTATATCCATCATCTGGGAAGATAAAATATTAAAAACAATAATAAATGTCACACAGTCCAACAGGATTATCCACTAGACCTCAGCATAAAAAATAAGGTAGAACAATAACCTTTTTGACAAAATCCTCAAAAAAATTGATGTTTTAATGAAATTAGAATTGATTCCAATTACATTAGATTTCACAGGTGTTTCTAAATTAAGTGTTGCAAGTGCTGCAAGCAAAACATTGCTTCTTTCAGGTTTCAGGTTACACCTTCTTGTACAAAACCAGTCATTAGGTCTAATGTATGTCCAAACTTTTGACTGGCGGAGTACGTGAAATTCAAATTTAAGATACTTTTCATATAATTAAATCATCAAAATCTGCAAATCTATAGCTGTTGCAATTTTCCAATGTTTTCTTTACAAAAAATAACAGCTTATTAAAACATTTTTCAAAACAAGACAATGAAACTAAACATTGTTAAAATCAAAGCTTGGCTGTAGGATTATCTGACCTGTCTGTGTGTTTAGCGGATCTGTGTCGGGATCAGTTCGCCCGCTGTGGTGTGTTTGCGCTGGGCGGCCAGTGTGCATCAGTAGCAGGAAGCTGCGGAAAGAGCTGCGGTGGCTGCTGATGATCAGGAACACTACCTGCCCGGACACTGCCACTCCCCGACCACACCCTCCTTCTTCCTTCCCATTTCTTCTCACCTTGCCTCCTGGCTCTTCCGTACGATTCATGACTCTTGTGCGAAAAGCACTTTGTTCTTGTTGTTTGTTGTATGTCTGCCCAGTAGATCCTGTATGTATGGATAAATAGAAATAACGCTAATGATTGCATAAGTCACTGGTGCTACAAAAATGTTTAGAGGTGCACATAAAACCACAGAACCCCCCTTTTCTGTCTCTTTTTAATGACTTTTTTTGTTTTGCATATTGTACCATAATAATCTTGTGCTTGGTGCTTGTTGTGTTACTGTACTTTGATTGAAAAGCAGTCATTGCCATGATGATCAACCCATCAATGGCCACAGTGCACTGACATAAGACAAAACTAATCAACATCCAATCATCATCATATGTGAAGAAGCAGGTGGTGATTGACCTCAGTTTTTGAGCTACTGCTGCAGAGCAGTGGCAACTACAGCTTTGTAAAGGCAACTCACAAACTGCCTGTGTACTACTGCTTTGTAAAACTGCCATCATAAAAACTGAGGGGAAAAAAATAAACTTTTTTACTACAACTATTCACATGTGTTTTTCAGGCAAACATGGTTGATTGCTGCATTAAAATCTATGGCCCACTGAAAAAAATTATGAACACAAGGCTGTTGGTGCACACAATCACTTTATTCTCCAGCAAACATGTGGCTTCCATGTGTAGTGTCCACACAAGTGACACCGCTGCAATGAATTTTCGTCAGTCAGTTTTTATACAGCAAAATAAAAGTATATACACATCTAATATAAACTAATACAAAACACTTAATGTAAGTTCATTATCATACTACAACACTTGACTGCCAGCACTCCTTAATACATATAAAAAGTGTCTCCCCATCACACAATCAGCAACATCTGTTAGTCACAGAATAAACAGTGCAGTTCCTTCATTATGTTTATTTCCTGGCACTCATACAAAGTGAAGACTCGGTTTCTGTTATCCTGTTACATCCCCTGGCAAAACACATGGACTCACCATTCTTGATTCAGCTGCTTCCTTTAGTAGAAAAGACCCGACTCACAGAAATGACACCAAACTAATTGGTGGCAATGTCATTCAGATCAAGTAGAGGAAATAAATCTTGGAATTACCTTGTAATTTTCCATCCCTAAAACACCAGAACAAGTCTTTTTCCACATTATAATTCAACTTACAGTCTGGCTAAAGAAGTTGGTCGTTTCCAGTCAGCTGTGTCTAAAATTTGGAGTAAGTACAACTAAATGGGGAAGGAAAACATACAGATCAAAGAAGGAAAATGCCAACATGTAATATAATTTGAAAATGGAAAAATGCAGAACAAAAGAAATGAAAAACAAATGAGCAAAAACAGGAGTTGATGTTTGTGACCACACTGTAAAAAACTGCCTGAAGGAAATGGGATTTATATCCCAAAATGTCAAATCTAAGCGATGACTAACATCTAAACCGAAGGAAAACGAGGTTACGGTGAACTAAGGTTTGGATGAAAGTGATTAATCACAAATCTGTATTGAGCATGATGACAGATCAGCCTGAAGAAAACAAAATATACTTCCACAATCACTGATATGGGGCTGAGATTAGGGGAGAGGGAGAGATGGGAGTTGTTATCTCTGCAGAAGATGCACAAATTAAATTTTGAACACTTTTCTAATTTTCATCAGTCAAAAGCAGGTTTGGTGATGCTGAGGTTAACTTTGAGGATGGATAATCTATCATGCAGCAGAGCAAAAAGTATTTAATCTTTTACAAGAAAGTTGGGACCTGACTGGTGAAATATTGCTTTCCATTAGTGAAGTCCATGCCTCAAAGAACTTAATCTGTCCTAAAAGCCAAAGGACCTGAAGCAAGTAATATTTCTGTTTTTGGGATCATGATTCCATGTTTTTTTTCCTCTATTTGATCTAAAAAATGGCAACCATTACAACTATTTGATTTTTTAGGGTGTTTTACGAAGCTAAATCATAGCTAAACTGCAAAACTTTCAGATTTATTATCCATCTATCATTGTCAAACTGAACTAAATTCCTGAAGTGACTTGTTTGGATTTCTTCATGAATCAGAGCACGACACTTAGAAAGACACTGACCCAGGACCAAGTACAAAAATCAGCAGACTGCTGGTGTTTTCTGGACAGCTGCTGAATCACATTACTTTCCCTTTATTTGTGTTGCAGCTTTACTCTTTACTCTTTACAATGTCAATAAAGCACCTTCAAAATGACAAAAGTGTTAATTTAACTATCACAGGAGAACATTTTAGACAGCAGAGTTATGAGCACATTTATGTAGGTTAGAGTTGCTATGAGACATAAAGAATGAGAGGACCTTCCCTGACTCAGAAGCTGTTTCTCGTTTTGAGCTGTTTCAGTTCCCTGTTGACAGTAAAGACGATGGAAGCGATGGCTGTCGCCGTTTCATCTCCTGCTGTAGCTGCTCCTTCAGAGTGGAAACCTGTGGTAGTTACAACAGTAAAAAGATTTAAAACTCAACTTTTATCACAGATAACACAGTTGGAATTTAAAGATGGAATCCAGGCTGCAGTGAGAAACATGGGCCAATCAGAGAATGGGGCTTCCTTCACATAACCTCTTTATTTAATTTTATTTATTTTAGATCTACAAATCAAGTATCTTTCAGGTTCAAAAGATTAGAAGCAGACCCACAGTTTGTTGAATAAATACAGTTGATACTTGTGTACTGCAAACTCCTACACAGCTGTTATGTCAGATAAACAAGACAACTACACAGAAGACAGCTTCTATATAATTATGATGTGGGTAGTTGAAACAATAAAATATATAATTGAAAATTATTTCAGAAGCTTTTCTTGAACTAAAAATACTCCTATATATTAAGTATGATGATATATTATATTAGTATTAAATAGACCACCAAATATAACAAAAACAGAACAACATTATCTCCACAGCTCATGTAGTGCGTGATTAAAATTAAATGTGAGCAGTGGAGGAAACTCCATTCAGAAAATTGGCTTAGACTGATTATTAATTGTCTAAAGTAAAGTAAGTGAAGTATGTAAAGCCAGTGGTGCTTTGGCATCTAATGTTGTGGGAAATAAGTGTAGATATACATGATTATAAACTGCTAAAAAACCAAGCTCCTGCAGCAGATAACTCAAGATAAAAATTGTGTTCACCTGCTCCTCCAGCCCTTTAACTCGGTGCCGGTTAGCTCGCTCTCTGGTGCCCAGCGTTCGCTCCACATCTCTTAAGCTGGTCCTCAGTCTCTCTGCCTCCAGCTGGATGTCGTCACGCTGCCGCACCAAACTCTCACACAGACTGTGTGACTGCTCCATCTCAGCCAGCTGAGTCTACTCATGAAACACAAACACACACAGATGGAAAATAGCTAAACACGAAAGGGAGGAAAAGAATAAATGTGAGGTGGGATGCCAAATATAGGCAACTTTTTACAGAAAAATCTAAATGATACGAGTCAGCAGAAGTTAAGGCCAGCACAAAAATAAAAACAAAGGAAGTTGCTGAAGGTGAGGAAAAGTGGATCACTATGTGAGAAAATGTGGATCAAGTAATTTAGTCTGATAAATGTATATAAGTCCATATAAACTGAATTTAAATTATAAGACAGATCTATGTTTTTTAAAGCAAAAGAAGATTCATGGGCTCAATTACAGTTATTTAAGCACTATAGACTGTTGTGTTACTGACATTTTTGAGTGTTGAAGATGCAGCAGAATTTTCAACCCCTCGTACCAGTTACCCAAAAGATCCTGTGGCAACCATTCAAGTCAAGAAACATAATGCTTTTTTCTTTTATAGACACCATACATCCTGGGAAAAGTCTGACTAAATGAGGAAAAAGTGGTCTGTGATGTAAATCTCGCCTGAAATAAACAACTTTAATCACTATTTCAGAATTCCTCTGAAACCCACTGAGGCTTTAGCGTTTTGCTTGATAATGGCATTCTGTGGTGGATTAAAAAACAATAAAATAAATAAATAAATAAAAAAGGATCACAACATAAAACTGAAGCCACCCAAAAAAAACCCAAATCTTTTTCAGCGTTGGAACACGAGTGGTTTGCAGATGGGGGAAAAAAAAGACATTCCTGCCAGCTTCCTGAAGCTTATTCCACTTTGTATGTCAAAACTAGCATCCTCCACATTTATTAGACAAAGATTTTTCTCTTTAAACAACATTTGTAAACTCAATTCAGTAGAGACAGTCTTACAGCTTTTTAACAGGAAGTATCTTCTGTGAGTTGGGAATGAGATCCTACCCCAAATGGAGAAGTTCAAGAATCTTGGGGCCTGCTCATGAGTGAAGAATGGAGCAGGAGATTAACAGACTGGTGTCCACAGTGATGTGGGCTCTGCATAAGTCTGTTGTGGTGAAGAAGGACCAGTGCCAAAAGGAAAAGCTCTCAATTTACCAGTCAATCTACATTCTTACCCTCACCTATGGTCATGAGCTTTGGGTAGTCAGACTTTGTGACCAGAAGCACAGGAGCACCACAAGGAACTGTCCTGTCCCCCTCCTCTTCCCCCTGAACACAGCCAGAGTTGTGTCACATCCAGAGGTTTTCAGATGACACGGCCATTGTCGGCTGTCACAGGGAGGAGCAGGAAGGTAGAAACAGGAAGATAATGGAGGACTTGGTGGTGTGGTGTCAACAAAACTAGCTGCAGATTAATACATCAAAGCCTAAGAAGATGGTACTGGACTTCCATCAAACAAGGCCCCCAACACAGCTTGTACTCATAGAGGAGGTGGAGTGGTCCTACATTTACCTTGGTCTGCAGCTAGACAACAAATCAATCCATCCATCCATCCATGTAAATTTTCTTTGCAGGGTGTCTAAGCTTTGCCTTAGAGATAGGCTGAGAAGCATAGTCATTTGAAAGGGGCTCCAGGTAGATCCACTGCTCCTCCACACTGAGAGGAGCCAGATGAAGTGGCTTGGGTTAGATTGCCTCCTGGATGCTTCTGTGGTGAGATGTTCCAGGTATGTCACACCTGGAGGAGACCCCAGGACACCCTTCTCGGATGGACGGATGGATGGACATTTAAAAAAATGTAGCTTTCCAATATCACAATCGCTCTGCACAAATTCCAAATTTCAGAAGTTTAAGAAAACTAATTCTGTTGCAGGTTGTGTTGCTTGGACTGTGCTTGGTCCTGACTGTGCTCCGGGTCCATGGCCACTTGTCCTCACCTGTAGCATCAGTATCTGCTGCTGTGCCTCCTGCAGCTCCTGCTCAGTTGTGTTCAGGGAGCGATCCAGACGGCTTTTCTCTGCAGACAGCCGCATGCTACCCTCCTCAGACTTCAGCTTCTGACGTTCAACCTACAATGAGGAAAAAATTTAAAAAGAAAAAAGGAAAAAAGATAACTGACACAATTACCCTGCAAAGGATCCAGTACTAACCTTATCCAATGTGTTCCTCAGAGCATTCTTGTCTTTCTCCAGCCTCACAGCCTGTCTCTCAGCATCTTTTTTCTCTGTCTCCAGCATTGCCACTGCTCTCTGCAGTCCACGTAGTCGCTCCTCCATGGCCGCCCGCTCTGTCTGGGCTAACTGTGTGCTGCGCTGAGCCTCTATGAGACTTGCTGAACGCTGGCGCAGAGCCTAACAGTGAAGAATCCAACATGAGTCTACAATATTTTAACAACCATACCCTTTTTCTTTTTTATTAACTTTCTGTTGAATGTCCTCTTTAATATGTAAACCGCCTCCAGTCTCTCTGACCTCCTGAGCATGGTTGAGCTCGGCCTCCAGCTCTTCTTGCCGCAGCTCACTCTGGTTCAGCTCACTCTGAAGGTTCTCCACACGCTCAGTAAGGGTAAGCACGTTTCTCTTTGCCTCAGCTAATGATGTGCGAGCTTCATCCATTCGTTCCTAAATGGCACAAAAGTATTATCTCTCCACTAGTCACTTCTCATCCACAAATTTTTATTTTCTTCTGACAAACTCACCTGTTGAATCCTTTTGTCCTGTTCAGCTAAACTCAGCGTCTTTTGCAGAGCAGCTAGACGACTCTGTGTGCTGCTGTGAGCAGCTGCCGCCTCCTGGAGGGTCTGGTTCAGAGACGTTGTCTTCTCTTTGAGTGCAGATTCACCTTCCTGAGTTTTAAGCAGAGCCTGGCTCAGCCTCTCTACCTCTCTCTGCATCAAAGAGACACGGGCTTCTCCCTCTGCCACCTGCAGTTTGTAAGAAAAACCAGTAAACTTGGCAGCAATCCAAAGAGAAAAATAGTTTAATTTAATCAATTTCCGCTAATAAATAGAACAGTCAACACTGCTTCAGGTCAGCCAAAATTCCTATCAGGCTGATTAATAAGAGTCACATGACTTATATCAGCCTGCAGCACCTGTTTGAGCAGAGAGTCGTGGCGCTCCTGGGAGGCCTGGCTGTCGGCCTCTCTGTCTCCCAGACTCAGTTTTAGTCTCTGCAGCTCCCCCTCCAGACTTCGCCTTCCAAGCTCCACCCTGGTGGCCCGAGCTTCAGCTGCCTCCAGCGCCTCCCGCAGGCGCTTTCTCTCCGCCTCCAGACGCATCTCAGCAGCACGCTGCTTATTTAACTGATCCTGCAGGGATGGACGGAGGACAGTGACCATGGTTACTGCAGGTTTTTAGTTAGCTGAACTGTGGGAGTGAGAGTTTTACTGTTTACATGGTCACAATAAGACAAAAAAAAAGCTCAAACTTTATGTGTCACTCTCTTTGCTCCTCCAAAGATTTTTTTTTTAAATTTGCATATCCACACATTGAGCCTGAGATTGACTTTGCATCTTTGCTCCTCTTGCGTTCCAGATGGTGAATTTCTGCAGAGATGCTGGCATTATAAACAGACATATGGAAAGCTGACACAACACCACAAGAACAGTAACACTGTGTGTGTGGCATCTGCTGTTATTACAGATCCTGAGAGCTTACACCTCTAGATATGGCTCAAATATTGAGTGTTGCCATATGGTGACTGTGGCAGATCAGCCGTCACTGCTGAGCAAGTGACAATATAAATACATGGAGTTTACACACATGCACACATTGTACCTGAGTGTGCTTCTTATCCGTATCGGAGGCCTGCAGCGATCGCTCTAAATCCTTCACCCTGTCGGTGAGAGCTCTCCTCTCTCTCTCTCCTCTCCTCACCACCTCCTCCTGCTGCTGCAGCAGAATCTGAGCGGTGGTCAGACGCTCATCAAGTCCACGCTTTCCTGCAAGCACACACAGTAACATGCATCAGCACAGCACAGCAGATAGTAAGCTTAAAGTTCAAGCTCAAGTCTCCTTATATGTCTCTGTGTTTGTATTTGGACCTTCTTGGCACATCTGTAAGGAGTTTTGCAGTTGAGTTAGGCGACTCTGAGCCGAGTCCTGTTCCCCCTTCAGCTCCTCCAGCTCCCTCTGCACGGCCCCCAGCTGGCATCGAGCATCATCCTGAAAAATCATCATTAAATAAAAACTTAAACTACCCAAACAAAATGAATCCTCAGAATTATTATGGATCTACAGTGTATGTGTTGCATCCTTGTTTTGGTCTGTGCAGCATGATTACCCTTTCTTTGTGTGCATCACGCAGCTCCAGGAGGAAGTCTCTGAGACCGCTTCGCAGAGTTTCAGGGTCGAGCTCTGGCTGAGCGAGAGGCAGCGGTGTGTCGCCTCTCTCAGGTGAGGCAGCTCCAGAGCCTAAAGTGTTGTCTGGTGTGCTTCCTCGAAAGTCTGCATGAATGAAATATAAAAGGATACCACTGCTTTGTGTGTTTTTTACTTTATGTTGGAGCATGAAAAGTAGGAGAGCAATGTCAAATAAGAGAAAATACAACAGAGAATATTTTACTGGAGAAGTAGCAAAATATTGGTTGTTTGTGATATAATTAATTGTGTTATGTGCAATGGTAATGTAACTAAATTCATTTGACTGTATCCTTACAATTTAAGCACTTTTTAACATTAGTTTGGAAAAATGCTTCACAAACCCACTTAATTCTTTCATAATTTGCATAATTTGTGTGTAACTGACTCTTTGGCCACCACTAGTGCAGTTTTTCTCTTAGGAATAAGAACTTAATGCTTCTTTCTCCAATCTGGAAGTATATTGTGGGACCATCGTCTTCAAGGAAAAAATGTGGTTGGTGTAAAATCCTGAATGATGGGTGATCACTTGAACGTTTGGTGAAATCAAATCAAAGAAAAACAACAGTATAACTCAGGGTTATGTTTAAGAGTAAAAGTAAGAACATTTCCACATGAAAAATGTGAAGGGAACTAAAGGATTGGAACTGAACAGCTGTGTAGCCATAAGAAAACCACTAATCGGTGAGGCTAACCAGAGAAAAAGGCTTCGATTTTCTAGGGAGCTTAAAGAATGGACTCTGGAGCTGGAAGAAGGCCATGTGGTCTGATGAGTTCAGATTTACCCTGTTCCAGAGTGATGGGAGCGTCAGGGTAAGCAGAGAGGCAGATGAAGTGGTGCAGCCATCATGCCTAATGCCTACTGTATAACTGTATAACTATAGACTGTGATAGCAGTGTTATGATCTGGGGTTGCCGCAGTTGGTCAGGGCTTGGTTCTGCAATATTATGTGCCCAAAAAATGCAGTCAACTAACTACCGGAATGACAGGACATTCCATTAATGGATTTTATTCTTCCCTGATGGCATGGCCATATTCCAAGATGACAATGCCATAATTCATGAGGTCATGGAGTAAGAGGAAAAGTAAAGCTAGCTGCAATTTCATTCTCACCTTTAGGAGGCGACAGAGAGGAGCGTAGAGGTGAGACGCTGTGATGACGTGACACACTGCCAGGTGATGTGGAGCTCCCTCCTGGGCTCCTCCCCCTGCCTCCCCTGCCGCTCGCTCCGATGCCCAGCGTTCGTGTCAGCGCTGACTGGAGGCTGCTCAGACGAAACTCCAGATCTCGCCTTGCAGCCTCTGCTCGCGTCAGCTCCGCCTCTGTGGCAGCCAGTCGGCCCTGTGCCTCGCTCAGCAGCAGGCTGGACTGAGAAGCAGAGTCCTGTGCAGCTTGAGCTCGCAGCGACAGGTTCTTGGCTTCGTCCTGGAGCTTCTTCTCGCAACCACGTGCCTCCTGAAGCTGAGCTGTCAGCTCTCTCTCACAGCTGCGCCAGCTCGACTCAGACTCCACCAAACGTTTCTGAGTCATAGAGAGCTATGAAAAAGATAGAGTTGTGATATACTGTGGTATATTACTGTAATACAACAAGATGCTGTGAAAAGTTGTCATTCTGCTCCACTCTCACCTCTTTCTTGAGGAAGTCTCTGGTTGTTTCAGATTCAGTGAGCTTCTGTTTGAGGGTGAAAATCTCTTTTCCTCTTTCTTCCTCTCTTTGCTCCTCCAGCGACAAGCGAGTCTGCAGCTCTGCCAGCTCCCTTCCTTTCTGCTCCTTCTCCCCATCCAGAACCTTTAACTGCGACCAGAAAAGCAAACACTTGATATGACAACACAGATTCACAATATATCCTGCAGAGTGAACGTAAATCAGTTATGAAGTGTCTGACCTGTCTACGGAGCTCCTGCAGTTCCCGCCGAGCCTCAAGTCGTGACCTTTCAACTTCTCTCAGACAGCTACGCAGCTCTGCCACCTCCTTCTGAGTGGAGGAAAAGTTCTCCTCCAGCACCGCCAGCTTCTGCTCTTTCTCTTCACACTGCCGTTTCACACTGACAGCAACACACACACATACAATGTAAACATTTTACTGCCAACATACCTCCATTCACCTTCTTGTGAATACTTTCCTTTTCAGTGTTTACCTAATTCTCTCTGTTTCTGCAGTGCGTAGAGTTTCTCTCAGCTGAGTGTTTGATTGGTTAAGAGCATCTCTCTCCTTGGTGACATCACAGAGGCTACGACGCAGCTCCATCCCCTCTCTCCTGTAGTTCTCGGATAAGTCCTGAGTTTGGTTGAGACGACATTCTGTCTCTAGCAAGTCCCTCCTCAGCTGATCGCGACTCTCCTCGGTAGCAGAGAGAGAAGCTCTGTACTCCTCCAGCTGGAGGGCAGAAGACAAGTTTGTTTTAAAGTTATGTAATGTGACAGAACAACACTATAAATCATCAAATATGGAAGTGTATCCCATGCTAAATGCTCCTCATAAAGGGGTCCTGGAGAGTTTGCCAGCCTTTTTGAGTTCACATGTGCATAAAACATCTATATGAGTCAGATGTCTTTATACAGTTTGACATCCCTGTTTTACTTAAAGGAATAACAATTTATCATGTGTACAAATGAAGGAAACGAAAGAACATTTTTAGCCTCCCTGAAGTAGTCGACCAACAAAAATCGCTTTGAGAACACGGTGTGTCAGAGATTCCAAACAAAGATGAGGTAGCCTATAAACAACTAAAGGCCTAGCTCACATTAGCTAAATTTAATGTTCATGAACCCATCATCAGCAGAATATAGAACAATGGTGTTCATGGCAGAGCTGTAAATAAAAAACTATTGTTAAAAAAACAAACAAACAAACAAACAAACAAAACAAACAAACGTGCCCATCTGCAGATTTTAAAAGAACCATATGATCAAACCAGAAATCTTGGAGACAAATGTAGAAAATTTCTTGGTTTAAATGAGAAGTAACAGCATACAAACATTATCCAATCTGTAAAGTGTAATGGTGGCACTATCATGATTTTGGCTTTTTCTTTATGATGCAACAAGACAATCCTAAACATACCAATGAATGTATCAAAGAATAGTAAATAAAAAACTGTCATCTCCCTCTCTTTCTTTGACAAACATGAATTTTGTTTTCTAAATTTTAAAGGTGGCTGACAAAATCAAAACTTTTGCCTGCATAACTTCTATGTGGTCTCTGGGGATTGGATTGTCTACCTCTTTGAGAGCAATATCTGCACGAGAACGAAGATCAGTGCAAGTTTCTCTCAGACCGTGGAGTTCCCTTTCATGAGCAGAGGCTGCATCTTCCAGCTGAGAGCGAAGCTCCAAAAGCTCACTGGTCAGTGCTCCAACTCTGATCTAAAAAACGCAACATGGGGAGTCAGTTCAGTTTGTACTTTTCATGTTCTGTGCTTGAAAATAAAAAAGAAAGGAAAAAAAATAGTAGAAATCAAAATCTCCATGCTGCCTCTCATCACCTGCTCCTGCTCTTGGTAAAGAGCTATTTCTCTGGTCATCCGCTCAGCCTCCAGGGCTGCAGCAGACAGCTCAGCCTGCAGGCTGGAAACCCTGTCAGACAAAACTGTCTTCTCTGCCTCCTTCAGAGAAAGAGCCTACAAAGAGAGAAAAATCTTTTTTCAATATTTAGCACCATAAGGCTGAATAATAAAGTAATAATATCAAGACATGATTCAACAACTCCCTGAACAGCTGCTCATCTCATGGAATCAGATCAGACCTGTTGCTTCTCAGTCTCGGCCTGCAGCAAACATTGATCTCGATCATGTTGCAGAGTCCTCATTTCATCCTGCAGCTCCTCTCTTTCTCGCTTCGTCCTGAGTAGGTGATCCTCCATCTCCTGCCTGAGTTTCCTCAGAGTGGTATCATGCTCCATCTGCAAGCTGTGCCGCACAACTTCCTGTTAAACAGGGCAGACGAAGAGCACATCAACTGGTAAGATGGTCGATGGTTTCAATAAAAAGTATATATAAAACATAAATAAATGTAAAAACAGCGCATAAAGAAAAATACGACTACTAGTTAATCTGCCCACCTTTTCTGAAACCAGCCGTTCCACCTCCTCCTGATGCTCAGAGATGGCTTTCCGTAGAGCCTGCTGAGCCTCCAGCTGTGCTGCATTTAGTGTCTGAGTCATGGCCCGTTTGTCTTTCTCAGCCTGGACCAAAGCGCTTTCTCCATCTGAGCGTACACGCCTTAGCTCAGCTGGAAGTTCCAAAAGAAGATCATCTTTTATTACGCGAAAAGGAGAAGATCTTCTGTTTTTAACCACTTTCTTCCTCATGCTCTCTTATCATCGTTCACCTGCAGCAGTCTCACAGCGAACTTTGAGGTTTTGGTTCTCCATTTCCAGCTGCTCTCTGCGAGATTCCACCTGCACAAGCTGCTGCTGCACATCAAACAGACTTGTTTCCAGTGACTCGCGCTCCGACCTGCAGCTCACACATACAAGGTTCACACAATAAGCCATCTCAGACATGAGATGTGCAACAATGACATAATTTGTCCTGACTTCCTGCTGATATACACTCAATGATGATGGAGAGAGCCACGCTACACATGCTATATTTGCATTGCGGGAAGAATGATGCATCTGACCAGAGTCACTGGCCTTATGTGATACACTGTGTGTATCATAGTGTAAACAGGAGCGATTGAAAGGCTTTTCTATAGATAGATTTATATTAGGTTTAAACAATTAGAGATTTCCCACAGAACAAGCAGCATTGATAATGCATCTAGAAACTACAAGTGAAATAATGGAGGAATAAAGTTTGCAAAGCATTGTCATTTATCAACACCATCCACACCTGAAAGCAGCCAGTTCCTCGGACAACATCGTGTTTTCTCTCTCGGATGCCGTCAGTTGAACCACCAGAGCTGCTTTGTCTCGGGCCAGTTCTGCCCGACTGCGGCCAGCCTCCTCTAATGCCACCTCGTTCCTCTGGCCCTCTCCCCGTGTGAGGCTTAACTCTGAACCCAGAGAGGTCACCTCACCACAAAGCTGTCAGCGGTAAGCACAATATTATTGCCATTCTATTTGTTATTAAACAGACAAAAAGCTGCACGATTTCTGGACTTGTGTGACCTCATTAACAAAACATTCTCTAAACTATTATGCGATATCATCTGGTGTCTACCTGGGTGACTCTCTCCTGCAGCTTAAGTCTCTCTGTCCTGAGACTCTGCAGTTCTGCCTCCATCCCCACCCGGCTTAGTTCAGCATCCTGCAGTGACTGATGCAGTGTGATGCGGGCAGACTCTAGTTCCAGACGCTCCTGCTCCAGTCGAACCAGCTCATCCCTAATGGTTAGTTTCTCCTGCTCTGCCTCACGTTTCTGAGTCTGCAGGAGGGCCTTTTCCTCCTCAAGCTTTGAGACAGTGGTAAGAATGACATCTTTTAAACTAAAGACAGTTGGAACAGGTTTTGTGCATCAACTTCTTACTTTGTCAGATGGCATACATGAAGCTGTAATTAAGGTGGCTTTAATACAGACTGATTTCATAACTATTTTTACTTTCTATCAATGTGAAGAGCTTTGAAACAGAGACAGGATTTTAATTGCCTTTATGTCCTCCTTTATATTTTCATTTTTTGTTTGTATAGTTTCTCAAGCACTATACATATCAAGGGGTCTGCACTAATTTTAGACTGAAATTGCAGAAAAACACACTTTTTAAAAAGTAGGACACAACTAGAAGAGCAAGTAAAACATCCTAGTGAACAGAAAATGATCAAACACAGTCAAGGTCATATTTCAGCTAACCTGGAGGATGAAAGTGTTTAAGTCTGCTTTGTCCTGAGCCAGGCCCTCATTCATACTACCCATCTTTGCCAGGGAGTCTCTGAGAGCTGCATCCTCAGACTGCAGCTTGCTGACCTGCAGAGAGAGCTCTATGTTGCTGCTCTCGGCCTACGGGGAAAATAAAAAATAAAAAATCAAGGTTAAAACGTAGAAAACAGACTAAATAAGAATGCAGAAAGTTAACTTTGCAGAAGTTAAATAATAAGAAGCTGCCTTTTTCTCACCCGAGCGAGTGCTTCAGACAGTTGGGCCCTCTCCCGCTCCAGCAGCTGCCTCTCAACCTCCCCCTGCTGGTGAGTCTCCCTGACCACAGACAACTCTCCACGCTGAGCAGAGGCTCGACTCTCGCTCTGATCCCACTGCTTCTGTCTGAATTAAGGAAACAAATATTACGTGTGCAATACACGGTGTACTTTGTAAAGCTAATTGCTATGAGCAGAGTGTGGAGTCCAGAAAGTATTATACAACCTTTTCTTAATTTTAAAACTGTGTAAGATTTAAAAACTGCACATTGACTCTAGGTAGGTACTGATCATTTACTGAATCAGTTTTAACATGCGCCAAAGGTGAGTGTACATTTTTTATAAGTATTGGAGCTAAGAAGTTCAAATTTTACTCAACAAATGTATGTTGTAAAAGTTTCCAGGAAAGCTTTTGTGTAATTTAAAAAAAATATAAAAGCTTAAGATGGTCTGAGGAGGACACACAGGTGACTATGTTATAAAAAGAAGCAGCAGTGATATGTAAATGTGCAAGGAGTCTATCCTGAACTTTTGGATGGCTTCCTGTGGGCAGGTACGAGGTGTGCTGACTGCACTAAACTTTGTGGATTAGTCTCTACATCACATTCATTTAATCTCTATCAATTAGCCTGCTTACATCCTCTGAGTCTCTGCCTTTGCCCGGTCCCTCTCCTGCATGGCAACCTCTTTTTCCTCCCTCTCATGATCTCGCTCTCGCTGTGCGGACGCCACAGCCAGCTGAAGCTTCTCACAGTCCATCTGCAGGATCTGATTGCTGCTCTGCACAGCTTGAACAGTCTTCTCCAAGTTCAGCTTCTCACTGCATGCAGGGAGCATATTGAAGAGTTATGATTATGCATGATGCAGTGTTTAGGAGCAGACTGTGAGAAATGATATGGGTAAACCTGGCCAGCGTGTCTCTCTCCTGCTTTAGACGGTCCTTTTCTCTCTGTGCAGTCTCCCGCTCTCTCTGAGAAGCGTCCCTTTCTCGCTGCAGGGCTTGGTTCCGCTGTTCCACATCTCTTTTAGCCAAATCAGACTCTGAAAGCTGCTTTCGTAACTGTTGTAAAGAGGACTGAGTAGAGAGCAGGCGACCTCGAACATCCTGAAAACATGTCCATTGGAGACCATCTATGATATTTTGATACATAAACAATAATAACAAAAAGAACACACATTTAATCTGTGGGATGAACCTAATATATTATTTTTACTAAGTTACAAAGTGGTAACAAAAAATGGTTTGTTTTGTTGGAACTAATTAGATTAAACAACTCGCAACACAATGGAAATGTCCAAGAAGCTCAGTGGAGTTCCAGGAAAGAGGATCACAGATTTACTCAAGTTATTGGGAGGTGTAACAACTTCGCCAAGGTCTGGAAAAACATCCAAATTGTGATGCTCAGCTGAGAGTCAATCCATTTGGATGACTGGGACCAACCCAGGATGAATGAAGGCTGCTGGAACACCAGTACCACTTTCTACTGACAAGTGAGTTTTACAATATCGTGGACAGATAAGATGACATCCATGAAAGGAACTCCTTTTACAAAATTGCACTAAAAAATTGCAACAGTTTACACCTCACAAAAATCCTCAGGTGGAAGGTTTTACAGTCAAATGAGACAAAGCTGGAGTTGTTTGTCCAAAATGACCAGACCTAGCTTGGAACAGTAAAGATAACAAATTGAAGAACACCCCACCTACCTACACTTAAGCATGGTGGGGTTAGCATCATGCTTTTTGCTGTTTAGCTGGGAGTGAATTTTGTAGATAATAGAAAGTAGCTTAGATTGAAGAATGAAAAAAGAAGGTCTGCCAGAGAATATTTCAGCATATCCTCAAACCATGAGAAAACTGATCAGACACCACCCAACAGAACAGTGAGTCCAGGCTCACAGAGCTGGTTGCAGAACAGAAAAGGCTTAGAAAAAAAACAACATGCTGTTCTCAAAGTCCCAGTGTAGCTGTGTTTTAAACATTTCTTCGTGCTCATGAGCACAGTGGGTGTTTGCATGGCTGTCTCACACTGAAGCGCTACAAACAAACACTTTACCTGCAGCTGGAGGGTCTTGTTTGTAACTGTAGACCGGAGAGCCGACAGCACCGTGTCCGGCAAAGGAGACAACAATGAGCCTCGAAGAGGGGATGACGGCCTCCGAGCAGAGGAGGAGCAACGAGAGGAGTCACGGATCAGTGTTAGAAGCGAAGGCACAGAGTTGTCCTGATCTGCTTCTGATGATGACTCTCCATCTGACAGAAGTGTCTGTGAAAGGAAGCAAACATGAAGCACACGCCACTGCTAATGTGGAATCCACAGCTAAAAAAGTGTGTGTTGTTTACCTGAGCAATGTCCCGCATAGTGTCCAACAATGTGTCAGTGTGAGCTCTCATCAGTTGCATGTCAGTCTCATCACTGCCGCTCTGCTCCTGAAGGAAAACCAGAAAAACCCAGTGCAAACATGTTATGAGTAAGATTAATAAAACAGAGCAACAAGAAACCACCACAGGGTTCATGTGTAGCCTCTCACCTCAAGACGCCTCATTAGTGTTGCAATTTCACCATCTTTCTCCGCATTTTGGGCTTTAAGTCTCTCACATTCTCTCACCACATCTGACAACCTGGCAGTTCAAACAAGATTGAAGTATTAAGCTGTCCTGGATGATAATTCAGTACTTCTTTTTTTACCATACCATACCTACTTTATTTATGAAGCACTTTAAAACAACCAGAGATGAACAAAGTGATGCACACAAGTAAAATCAAGATATAAATAAAAACAAATGAAATCCTCAAACATAAGAACAACTAAAAATCAGCACACTAAAACCAATTAAAACAAATAACATAAAAAAGAAGTCTTGCTGAGGCTGAAAGCCAAAGAATAACAGTAGGTTTTAATAGTGGACAGTGAAGGGGCCTCTAATGTACAAAGGCAGATTACAAACAATGGAGACGGCCTTGTCCCCTCTGAGCTTCCTCCTGGACCTGCGTACCTGCAGGAGCAGTTGGTCAGCTGACCCAAGGCACCGAGAAGGCGAGTAGGGGTGAAGAAGCTCAGAGAGGTAAGGGCAAGATTATTTTGACATTTAAAAACAAACATAAGAAGTTTAAAATGAACCCTAAAATGCACAGGCAGCCAGCGGAGTGAAGCCAGGACAGAGGTGATATGTTCTCTTATGTAGGTATTTGTTAAAAGTTGTGCAGCAATGTTCTGAACAAGCTGCAGATGTGACAATAAAGACTGACTCACTTCAACATGAAGTACGTTATAAAGCGGGATGAAATAAAAGCATGTATCATGGTTCTGAAGTGCTACTTGGAGTGAGAAAAGAACCTTTGCCAACCTCCTTAAATGTTAAAAACAAGACTTGACAACAGCCCTGATTTGGCCGTCCACTTTAAAACCCAGATTGGTAATGGTCAGTTTAAAATATTCTGTTATCACTCTAGCTGATAGATCACTATCTTACATCTTTGTCTGTTATACCAATGATTTAAGAAGCCGGGTTTCATCCCCTAAAAGGTGTATAGGATTTTAATTAATGTACATTTAGATGCATTTGAAGCTCCAACATGATGAATAACAACCTATCAAGTGATACTTACTGACCTGATGTTAAGTTCACTTCTCTCTGCATCTGTTCTGGTCTGAAGCTTCATCATTTCCGCCACTCGATCTCTCAGCTGCTGCTCCAGCTGAACTCTCTGAGTTTTTTCCCGCTCCAGAGCCAGAGCTGCTCCTCCCTCCCGGCTGTGGAGCGCTGCAGACAGGCCGGTGCAGGACACCTGAGCAGAGTGGGACATCCGAGCCAGCTCGTTACGCATGTCTGACAAGTCCCTGAGGTTGGAGAGAAAAGGAAGGGAGCAAAAGGTGAAGCGAGAGCAAGCAGAGTTTTAAATTAAAAAAACAAATACTTTGTTTAGTTTGGGATGTTTACCTTTCAGTGGCAGTCTTTATCTCACAGACATGCCTCCTGAACCCGACCACTTGTCGCCACAGCATCAACAGTCGACCGTGTTCGCTGCTGAAGTAGCTGTGGAAAGACTGATCAGAAAGGCAGAGACAGAATAAAAAAATAATCAGCTAATTTGAATTCCTTTTTTTTAAAGAAAATTTGCTTCACAGTCTCAGAAACCCTTCCCACCTCCTCTTCTCTCCTCCAGTCTGACTCCTTTTGTTCTAGTTCCTCTCTGGCCTTTGTCCAATCAGCAGTGAGCCTGCGGATGTCCTGGCTGAGAGCCTCGTTGGCCAAACCGGCCTGATCCAACTGCTCTCTCAGCATTGCGTTCACTGCAGACAAACTGCTGCTCCTGATAACACAACAATGAATGAGATGCTCCAGTTAGACCAGAAACATTACACTTGGTAAAATTCAAAGAGCTCTGCTGTAAAAAGGAGCATGTTTGTTTTTTGTTGTTGTTTTTTTGTTTTTGTTTGGAGACAGAACAAAACAATACAGGCAATGTAACAAAAACTAATGAGAGGCTTATCATTTGACTATTTTCTCTGTTTCTACAGTGGAGACTGAAAACTGTTTTGTCTTATTAAATTATAAATCTGCAACACTGCCTGAATCAGCCGCAGGTTAAAGTTGTAAAACAATTAAATTAACAAGCTCATTCAATTTCTGCAGCCCACATTTGATGTCTTCTGAGCTGCTGCAACCTCCAAACATCCAACTAAATGTCTTGTTGTCAACTTATACTGTAGACCAGCCAGAGGATTGACTAAATTAAAAAAGATAAGAGCTCTAGTTTGACTGTGTTGACACTTTCATTCATCACTAGTAGGTGAATTTTACAGAAGAACTATGATAAATCACAGAATTTTATTTTATAGCTATCCTAAACAACATAACATACATACTCTAATGTATAAGCCTGATGAACAGTTGATGTGGCTTTCTGCAAAAAGAAATCCTGGCTCAGGCTTCCTGTCACACATCTGCTCACAACAAGAAGCAACACAAAGTCCACTAAATGCAACTGGTCAGAATTACTTTGACCACACTCAGACTACAAATGTAAACCAGGCAGCTTCATTTTGTAGAATTCCTGTCCCTCCCTTTGATTCTATGGCAGATATCTGCAGATATCATCTCAGGTATGAGACTGTGTCACCTCTGCTGTTCTTCCTCCAGACGGATCAGAGCATCCTCCAGATTGCTGCTGGCTTCATCATGATGGCGACCATTTGATGTTTCACTGTTTCCCTAAAAGAAAAGATCTTATATTGAAGTGATGCAAATAAAAACAAAAGGTGTGGAACAAAACCGTCTTTGTTATGTTGATCTTTATTAAATTAGAATTCATTACAATTAGAAGAGATTAAAAGCCACCTACACTCACACTGCGTTTTTCCAACTCTGAGGACTTCTCCTGCAGCATCTGCTCCAGATCCCCACATCTCTTTTTGTACTGAAGCACCTGAAGCGGCAGTAAAAACTCTCACACACTGACAAACCTCACTGACTACATGTTAGACACATAGTAAAGACCGCATACCTTGGCCTGCAACTTCTGCACAAGTTGCGCCTGCCTCTGTTGCCCCTCCTGGTACGCAGTGAGTTTGCGCTTGTAGGCTGCTTGTTCTTCATCCAGCCGCCTCCGCAAGTCCACATTCTGTTGAGCCAGACTGCGAGACTCTGGTGAATCATGGTCGCCCTCGCCTGTTTCCAAACGCAGAGCCTGCTCCAGCTGTGGTGTGATTAAAGGTGAGAAGCAGCAGGTGAAGTTAAATTTTACACTGAGACCATTTAAAAGTGGTCTACGCAGTTCTGCCATGCAACAGTTGCAGCCCAATATTTGTATGCAACTCACTGTATTTTTATTCTGCATATTTTACTCATGCCATGTTTACCAGTGTATATTCAAGCCTAGACTTTATATCAAACAAAGTGTTTTTAACAGACGCTGTGTTGCTTTGCCACTGTAGAAACTAAACTGTACACGTGACCCTGCAGAACATCAATACCTGTTAAATCTCAAATAAAGCCATAAAACTAAGGAAGACATATTGAATAAATTACTTTAGATCACAGTCCTGATAGATGATGAGATTTCAATCAACTTTTAAGATATTCTCATGAAAACAGCCCCACTGTTGTAAACTTGTTTATATTTTCAGGTTGTTTAATTAATACCAGCACATGATTTGAGTCAGAGACCTGCTGTGCCCAAGTAAGAAGACAAATAAACTTCTTCAGCATTATCTAATTAAATAAATTAATTAGAAAATAATAAAGGCCAAGGTCACTCTTCGTAAAATCCTTTCTAAAAGTGGTTGAGTGTGGGACATAGGAACAGCCACAAAGATGTTTCATATCGATTTATAGTAATTAAGTTTTGTAAAAGGAAATAATTTCCTTAAAGGAAAATGTAACTTTGGGAGAGCTTTTGCTTTTGGATCCAAGCCTTCTACCCTAAACGAGTC